>NW_027122667.1:0-111103 GCF_030686945.1 Centruroides vittatus | reverse complement strand
TTTCGAAATTTTTTTCTGCAAGGAAAAAAAACAGAATCAAGTTTTTTAAATACATTACAAAGAAAAATAGATAATAATAAAAATCAGCGCAGAGCCCAAACTGTTAAAAGTTAAAAGTTGTAATTTGGTACACAGTTAAAGTACGTCACAAAAACGCACACTAAAAAAAAAGGTTTCGAAATTTTTTTCTGCAAGGAAAAAAAACAGAATCAAGTTTTTTAAATACATTACAAAGAAAAATAGATAATAATAAAAATCAGCGCAGAGCCCAAACTGTTAAAAGTTAAAAGTTGTAATTTAGTACACAGTTAGGGTACGTCACGAGAACGCACACTAAAAAAAAAGATTTCGAAATTTTTTTCTGCAAGGAAAAAAACAGAATCAAGTTTTTTAAATACATTACAAAAAAAATAGATAATAATAAAAATCAGCGCAGAGCCCAAACTGTTAAAAGTTAAAAGTTGTAATTTAGTACACAGTTAAAGTACGTCACAAAAACGCACACTAAAAAGGAAGGTTTCGAAATTTTTTCTGCAAAGAAAAAAAACAGAATCAAGTTTTTTAAATACATTACAAAGAAAAATAGATAATAATAAAAATCAGCGCAGAGCCCAAACTGTTAAAAGTTAAAAGTTGTAATTTAGTACACAGTTAAAGTACGTCACAAAAACGCACACTAAAAAGAAAGGTTTCGAAATTTTTTTCTGCAAAGAAAAAAAACAGAATCAAGTTTTTTAAATACATTACAAATAAAAATAGATAATAATGAAAATCAGTGCAAAGCCCATACTGTTAAAAGTTAAAAGTTGTAATTTGGTACACAGTTAAGGTAGGTCACGAGAACGCACACTAAAAAGGAAGTTTTTCGAAATTTTTTTCTGCAAGAAAAAAAACAGAATCAAGTTTTTTAAATACATTACAAAAAAAATAGATAATAATAAAAATCAGCGCAAAGCCCAAACTGTTAAAAGTTAAAAGTTGTAATTTAGTACACAGTTAAAATACGTTACAAAAACGCACACTAAAAAAAAAAGTTTCGAATTTTTTTCATCAAGAAAAAAAAACAGAATCAAGTTTTTTAAATACATTACAAAGAAAAATAGATAATAATATAAATCAGCGCAGAGCCCAAACTGTTAAAAGTTAAAAGTTGTAATTTGGTACACAGTTAGGGTACGTCACGAGAACGCACGCTACAAAGGAAGGTTTCGAAATTTTTTTCTGCAAGAAAAAAAAAACAGAATCAAGTTTTTTAAATACATTACAAAGAAAAATAGATAATAATAAAAATCAGCGCAAAGCCCAAACTGTTAAAAGTTAAAAGTTGTAATTTAGTACACAGTTAGGGTACGTCACAAAAACGCACACTAAAAAAAAAGGTTTCGAAATTTTTTTTTGCAAGGATAAAAAACAGAATCAAGTAATTTAAATACATTACAAACAAAAATAGATAATAATAAAAATCAGCGCAAAGCCTAAACTGTTAAATGTTAAAAGTTGTAATTTAGTACACAGTTAGGGTACGTCACGAAAATGCACACTAAAAAAAAAGGTTTCGAAATTTTTTTTTGCAAGGAAAAAAACAGAATAAAGTTTTTTAAATACATAACAAAAAAAATATATAATAATAAAAATTAGCGCAAAGGCCAAACTGTTAAAAGTTAAAAATTGTAATTTAGTACACAGTTAAAGTACGTCACAAAAACGCACACTAAAAAGGAAAGTTTCAAAATTTTTTTCTGCAAGAAAAAAAACAGAATCAAGTTTTTTAAATACATTACAAAGAAAAATAGATAATAATAAAAATCAGCGCAGAGCCCAAACTGTTAAAAGTTAAAAGTTGTAATTTGGTACACAGTTAGGGTACGTCACAAGAACGCACGCTAAAAAGGAAGGTTTCGAAATTTATTTCTGCAAAGAAAAAAAACAGAATCAAGTTTTTTAAATACATTACAAAGAAAAATAGATAATAATAAAAATCAGCGCAGAGCCCAAACTGTTAAAAGTTAAAAGTTGTAATTTGGTACACAGTTAAAGTACGTCACAAAAAGTCACACTAAAAAGGAAGGTTTCGAAATTTTTTCTGCAAGGAAAAAAAACAGAATCAAGTTTTTTAAATACATTACAAACAAATATAGATAATGGTGAAAATCAGCGCAAAGCTCATACTGTTAAAAGTTAAAAGTTGTAATTTGGTACACAGTTTGGGTACGTCACGAGAACGCACACTAAAAAGGAAGTTTTTCGAAATTTTCTTCTGCTAGAAAAAAAACGGAATCAAGTTTTTTAAATACATCACAAAAAAATAGATAATAATAAAAATCAGCGCAAAGCTCAAACTGTTTAAAGTTAAAAGTTGTAATTTAGTACACAGTTAAAATACGTTACAAAAACGCACACTAAAAAAAAAGGTTTCGAAATTTTTTCATCAAAAAAAAAAAAAAAACAGAATCAAGTTTTTTAAATACATTACAATGAAAAATAGATAATAATATAAATCAGCGCAGAGCCCAAACTGTTAAAAGTAAAAAGTTGTAATTTGGTACACAGTTAGGGTACCTCACATAAATGCACACTAAAAAAAAAGTTTCAAAATTTTTTTCTGCAAGGAAAAAACACAGAATCAAGTTTTTTAAATACATTACAAAGAAAAATAGATAATAATAAAAATCAGCGCAGAGCCCAAACTGTTAAAAGTTAAAAGTTGTAATTTGGTACACAGTTAGGGTACGTCACGAGAACGCACACTAAAAAGGAAGGTTTCGAAATTTTTTTCTGCAAGAAAAAAAACAGAATCAAGTTTTTTAAATACATTACAAAGAAAAATAGATAATAATAAAAATCAGCGCAGAGCCCAAACTGTTAAAAGTTAAAAGTTGTAATTTAGTACACAGTTAGAGTACGTCACGAGAACGCACGCTAAAAAGAAAGATTTCGATATTTTTTTCTGCAAGGAAAAAAACAGAATCAAGTTTTTTAAATACATTACAAAGAAAAATAGATAATGATAAAAATCAGCTCAGAGCCCAAACTGTTAAATGTTAAAAGTTGTAATTTAGAACACAGTTAAAATACGTTACAAAAACGCACACTAAAAAGGAAGGTTTCGAAAATTTTTTCTGCAAGGAAAAAAACAGAATCAAGTTTTTTAAATACATTACAAAGAAAAATAGATAATAATAAAAATCAGCGCAGAGCCCAAACTGTTAAAAGTTAAAAGTTGTAATTTAGTACACAGTTAAAGTACGTCACAAAAACGCACACTAAAAAGAAAGGTTTCGAAATTTTTTTCTGCAAAGAAAAAAAACAGAATCAAGTTTTTTAAATACATTACAAAGAAAAATAGATAATAATGAAAATCAGTGCAAAGCCCATACTGTTAAAAGTTAAAAGTTGTAATTTGGTACACAGTTAAGGTAGGTCACGAGAACGCACACTAAAAAGGAAGTTTTTCGAAATTTTTTTCTGCTAGAAAAAAAACAGAATCAAGTTTTTTAAATACATTACAAAAAAAATAGATAATAATAAAAATCAGCGCAAAGCCCAAACTGTTAAAAGTTAAAAGTTGTAATTTAGTACACAGTTAAAATACGTTACAAAAACGCACACTAAAAAAAAAATTTCGAATTTTTTTCATCAAGAAAAAAAAACAGAATCAAGTTTTTTAAATACATTACAAAGAAAAATAGATAATAATATAAATCAGCGCAGAGCCCAAACTGTTAAAAGTTAAAAGTTGTAATTTGGTACACAGTTAGGGTACGTCACGAGAACGCACGCTACAAAGGAAGGTTTCGAAATTTTTTTCTGCAAGAAAAAAAAAACAGAATCAAATTTTTTAAATTCATTACATAGAAAAATAGATAATAATAAAAATCAGCGCAAAGCCCAAACTGTTACAAGTTAAAAGTTGTAATTTAGTACACAGTTAGGGTACGTCACAAAAACGCACACTAAAAAAAAAGGTTTCGAAATTTTTTTTTGCAAGGATAAAAAACAGAATCAAGTAATTTAAATACATTACAAACAAAAATAGATAATAATAAAAATCAGCGCAAAGCCTAAACTGTTAAATGTTAAAAGTTGTAATTTAGTACACAGTTAGGGTACGTCACGAAAATGCACACTAAAAAAAAAGGTTTCGAAATTTTTTTTTGCAAGGAAAAAAACAGAATAAAGTTTTTTAAATACATAACAAAAAAAATATATAATAATAAAAATTAGCGCAAAGGCCAAACTGTTAAAAGTTAAAAATTGTAATTTAGTACACAGTTAAAGTACGTCACAAAAACGCACACTAAAAAGAAAGGTTTCGAAATTTTTTTCTGCAAAGAAAAAAAACAGAATCAAGTTTTTTAAATACATTACAAAGAAAAATAGATAATAATAAATATCAGCGCAGAGCCCAAACTGTTAAAAGTTAAAAGTTGTAATTTAGTACACAGTTAAAGTACGTCACAAAAACGCACACTAAAAAGAAAGGTTTCGAAATTTTTTTCTGCAAAGAAAAAAAACAGAATCAAGTTTTTTAAATACATTACAAAGAAAAATAGATAATAATGAAAATCAGCGCAAAGCCCAAACTGTTAAAAGTTAAAAGTTGTAATTTGGTACACAGTTAAGGTACGTCACGAAAACGCACACTAAAAAGGAAGGTTTCGAAATTTTTTTCTGCAAGAAAAAAAACAGAATCAAGTTTTTTAAATACATTACAAAGAAAAATAGATAATAATAAAAATCAGCGCAAAGCCCAAACTGTTAAAAGTTAAAAGTTGTAATTTAGTACACAGTTAAAGTACGTTACAAAAACGCACACTAAAAAAAAAGATTTCGAATTTTTTTCATGCAAGAAAAAAAAACAGAATCAAGTTTTTTAAATACATTACAAAGAAAAATAGATAATAATATAAATCAGCGCAGAGCCCAAACTGTTAAAAGTTAAAAGTTGTAATTTGGTACACAGTTAGGGTACGTCACGAGAACGCACGCTACAAAGGAAGGTTTCGAAATTTTTTTCTGCAAGAAAAAAAAAACAGAATCAAGTTTTTTAAATACATTACATAGAAAAATAGATAATAATAAAAATCAGCGCAAAGCCCAAACTGTTAAAAGTTAAAAGTTGTAATTTAGTACACAGTTAGGGTACGTCACAAAAACGCACACTAAAAAAAAAGGTTTCGAAATTTTTTTTTGCAAGAATAAAAAACAGAATCAAGTAATTTAAATACATTACAAACAAAAATAGATAATAATAAAAATCAGCGCAAAGCCTAAACTGTTAAATGTTAAAAGTTGTAATTTAGTACACAGTTAGGGTACGTCACGAAAATGCACACTAAAAAAAAAGGTTTCGAAATTTTTTTTTGCAAGGAAAAAAACAGAATAAAGTTTTTTAAATACATAACAAAAAAAATATATAATAATAAAAATTAGCGCAAAGGCCAAACTGTTAAAAGTTAAAAATTGTAATTTAGTACACAGTTAAAGTACGTCACAAAAACGCACACTAAAAAGAAAGGTTTCGAAATTTTTTTCTGCAAAGAAAAAAAACAGAATCAAGTTTTTTAAATACATTACAAAGAAAAATAGATAATAATAAATATCAGCGCAGAGCCCAAACTGTTAAAAGTTAAAAGTTGTAATTTAGTACACAGTTAAAGTACGTCACAAAAACGCACACTAAAAAGAAAGGTTTCGAAATTTTTTTCTGCAAAGAAAAAAAACAGAATCAAGTTTTTTAAATACATTACAAATAAAAATAGATAATAATGAAAATCAGCGCAAAGCCCAAACTGTTAAAAGTTAAAAGTTGTAATTTGGTACACAGTTAAGGTACGTCACGAAAACGCACACTAAAAAGGAAGTTTCGAAATTTTTTTCTGCAAGAAAAAAAACAGAATCAAGTTTTTTAAATACATTACAAAAAAAATAGATAATAATAAAAATCAGCGCAAAGCCCAAACTGTTAAAAGTTAAAAGTTGTAATTTAGTACACAGTTAAAATACGTTACAAAAACGCACACTAAAAAAAAAGTTTCGAATTTTTTTCATGCAAGAAAAAAAAACAGAATCAAGTTTTTTAAATACATTACAAAGAAAAATAGATAATAATATAAATCAGCGCAGAGCCCAAACTGTTAAAAGTTAAAAGTTGTAATTTGGTACACAGTTAGGGTACGTCACGAGAACGCACACTACAAAGGAAGGTTTCGAAATTTTTTTCTGCAAGAAAAAAAAAACAGAATCAAGTTTTTTAAATACATTACAAAGAAAAATAGATAATAATAAAAATCAGCGCAAAGCCCAAACTGTTAAAAGTTAAAAGTTGTAATTTAGTACACAGTTAGGGTACGTCACAAAAACGCACACTAAAAAAAAAGGTTTCGAAATTTTTTTTTGCAAGGATAAAAAACAGAATCAAGTAATTTAAATACATTACAAACAAAAATAGATAATAATAAAAATCAGCGCAAAGCCTAAACTGTTAAATGTTAAAAGTTGTAATTTAGTACACAGTTAGGGTACGTCACGAAAATGCACACTAAAAAAAAAGGTTTCGAAATTTTTTTTTGCAAGGAAAAAAACAGAATAAAGTTTTTTAAATACATAACAAAAAAAAATATATAATAATAAAAATTAGCGCAAAGGCCAAACTGTTAAAAGTTAAAAATTGTAATTTAGTACACAGTTAAAGTACGTCACAAAAACGCACACTAGAAAGGAAAGTTTCGAAAATTTTTTTGGCAAAAAAAAAAACAGAATCAAGTTTTTTAAATACATTACAAAAAAAATAGACAATAATAAAATCAGCACATAGCCCAAACTGTTATAAGTTAAAAGTTGTAATTTGGTACACAGTTAGGGTACGTCACGAAAACGCACGCTACAAAAGGAAGTTTCAAAATTTTTTTCTGCAAGAAAAAAAAAACAGAATCAAATTTTTTAAACACATTACAATAAAAAATTGATAATAATAAAAATCAGCGCAGAGCCCAAACTGTTAAAAATTAAAAGTTGTAATTTAGTACACAGTTAGGGTACGTCACAAAAACGCACACTAGAAAGGAAAGTGTCAGAAGTTTTTCTGCAAGAAAAAAAAACAGAATCAAGTAATTTAAATACATTACAAAAAAAAATAAATAATAATAAAAATCAGCGCAAAGCCTAAACTGTTAAAAGTTAAAAGTTGTGATTAAGTACCCAGTTATGGTACGTCACAAAAATGCACACTAAAAAAAAAGGTTTCGAAATTTTTTTCTGCAAGGAACAAAACAGAATTAAGTTTTTTAAATACATTACAAAGAAAAATAGATGATAATAAAAATCAGCGCAGAGCCCAAACTGTTAAAAGTTAAAAGTTGTAATTTGGTACAGAGTTAGGGTACGTCACAAAAACGCACGCTAAAAAAAAAGGTTTCGGAATTTATTTCTGCAAAGAAAAAAAACAGAATCAAGTTTTTTAAATACATTACAAAGAAAAATTAATAATAATGAAAATTAGCGCAGAGGCCAAACTGTTAAAAGTTAAAAGTTGTAATTTGGTACACAGTTAAAGTACGTCACAAAAAGTCACACTAAAAAGGAAGGTTTCGAAATTTTTTTCTGCAAAGAAAAAGAACAAAATCAAGTTTTTTAAATACATTACAAAGAAAAATAGATAATAATAAAAATTAGCGCAAAGCTTAAACTGTTAAAAGTGAAAAGTTGTAATGTGGTACACAGTTAAAGTACGTCACAAAAATGCACACTAAAAAGGAAAGTTTCGATATTTTTTTCGGCAAGGAAAAGAACAGAATCAAGTTTTTTAAATACATTACAAAGAAAAATAGATAATAATAAATATCAGCGCAGAGCCCAAACTGTTAAAAGTTAAAAGTTGTAATTTAATACACAGTTAGTATACGTCACGAGAAGACACGCTAAAAAAGAAGATTTCAATATTTTTTTCTGCAAGGAAAAAAACAGAATCAAGTTTTTTAAATACATTACAAAGAAAAATAGATAATAATGAAAATCAGCGCAAAGCCCAAACTGTTAAAAGTTAAAAGTTGTAATTTAGTACACAGTTAAAATATGTTAGAAAAACGCACACTAAAAAAAAAGGTTTCGAAATTTTTTCATCAAGAAAAAAAAACAGAATCAAGTTTTTTAAATACATTACAAAGAAAAATAGATAATAATATAAATCAGCGCAGAGCCCAAACTGTTAAAAGTTAAAAGTTGTAATTTGGTACACAGTTAAAGTACGTCACAAAAATGCACAATAAAAAAAAAGGTTTTGAGATTTTTTCTGCAAGGAAAAAAAACAGAATAAAGTTTTTTAAATACACTACAGAAAAAAATAGATAATAATAAAAATCAGCGCAGAGCCCAAACTGTTAAAAGTTAAAAGTTGTAATTTAATACACAGTTAGGGTACGTCACAAGAACGCACCTATAAAAAAAAGATTTCGAAATTTTTTTCTGCAAGGAAAAAAAACAAAATCAAGTTTTTAAATACATTACAAAAAAAATAGATAATAATAAAAATTAGCACAGAGCCCAGACTGTTAAAAGTTAAAAGTTGTAATTTAGTACACAGTTAAAGTACGTCACAAAAACGCACACTAAAAAGGAAAGTTTCGAAACTTTTTTACAAGAAAAAAAACAGAATTAAGTTTTTTAAATAAATTACAAAGATAAATAGATGATAATAATAATCAGCGCAGAGCCCAAACTGTTAAAAGTTAAAAGTTGTAATTTGGTACAGAGTTAGGGTACGTCACAAAAACGCACGCTAAAAAAAAAGGTTTCGGAATTTATTTCTGCAAAGAAAAAAAACAGAATCAAGTTTTTTAAATACATTAAAAAGAAAAATTAATAATAATGAAAATTAGTGCAGAGGCCAAACTGTTAAAAGTTAAAAGTTGTAATTTGGTACACAGTAAAAGTACGTCACAAAAAGTCACACTAAAAAGGAAGGTTTCGAAATTTTTTTCTGCAAAGAATAAAAACAGAATCAAGTTTTTTAAATACATTACAAAAAAAAATAGATAATAATAAAAATTAGCGCAGAGCTTAAACTGTTAAAAGTGAAAAGTTGTAATTTTGTACACAGTTAAAATACGTTAAAAAAACGCACACTAAAAAGGAAGGTTTCGAAATTTTTTCTGCAAGAAAAAAAAACAGAATCAAGTTTTTTAAATACATTACAAAGAAAAATAGATAATAATAAAAATCAGCGCAGAGCCCAAACTGTTAAAAGTTAAAAGTTGTAATTTAGTACACAGTTAAAATACGTCACAAAAACGCACACTAAAAAGAAAGGTTTCGAAATTTTTTTCTGCAAGGAAAAAAACAGAATCAAGTTTTTTAAATACATTACAAAGAAAAATAGATAATAATAAAAATCAGCGCAGAGCCCAAACTGTTAAAAGTTAAAAGTTGTAATTTAGTACACAGTTAAAATACGTCACAAAAACGCACACTAAAAAGGAAGGTTTCGAAATTTTTTCTGCAAGGAAAAAAAACAGAATCAAGTTTTTTAAATACATTACAAAGAAAAATAGATAATAATAAAAATCAGCGCAGAGCCCAAACTGTTAAAAGTTAAAAGTTGTAATTTTGTACACAGTTAAAATACGTTACAAAAACGCACACTAAAAAAAAAGGTTTCGAAATTTTTTCTGCAAGAAAAAAAAACAGAATCAAGTTTTTTAAATACATTACAAAGAAAAATAGATAATAATAAAAATTAGCGCAGAGCCCAAACTGTTAAAAGTTAAAAGTTGTAATTTTGTACACAGTTAAAATACGTCACAAAAACGCACACTAAAAAAAAAGGTTTCGAAATTTTTTCTGCAAGGAAAAAAAACAGAATCAAGTTTTTTAAATACATTACAAAGAAAAATAGATAATAATAAAAATCAGCGCAGAGCCCAAACTGTTAAAAGTTAAAAGTTGTAATTTGGTACACAGTTAAAGTACGTCACAAAAATGCACACTAAAAAAAAAGGTTTCGAAATTTTTTCTGCAAGGAAAAAAAACAGAATCAAGTTTTTTAAATACATTACAAAGAAAAATAGATAATAATAAAAATCAGCGCAGAGCCCAAACTGTTAAAAGTTAAAAGTTGTAATTTAGTACACAGTTAGAGTACGTCACAAAAACGCACACTAAAAAAGAAAGGTTTCGAAATTTTTTTCTGCAAGGAAAAAAAACAGAATCAAGTTTTTTAAATACATTACAAAGAAAAATAGATAATAATAAAAATCAGCGCAGAGCCCAAACTGTTAAAAGTTAAAAGTTGTAATTTAGATACACAGTTAAAGTACGTCACAAAAACGCACACTAAAAAGAAAGGTTTCGAAATTTTTTTCTGCAAGGAAAAAAACAGAATCAAGTTTTTTAAATACATTACAAAGAAAAATAGATAATAATAAAAATCAGCGCAGAGCCCAAACTGTTAAAAGTTAAAAGTTGTAATTTAGTACACAGTTAAAGTACGTCACAAAAACGCACACTAAAAAGGAAGGTTTCGAAATTTTTTTCTGCAAAGAAAAAAAACAGAATCAAGTTTTTTAAATACATTACAAAGAAAAATAGATAATAATGAAAATCAGCGCAAAGCCCAAACTGTTAAAAGTTAAAAGTTGTAATTTGGTACACAGTTAAGGTAGGTCACGAGAACGCACACTAAAAAGGAAGTTTTTCGAAATTTTTTTCTGCTAGAAAAAAAACAGAATCAAGTTTTTTAAATACATTACAAAAAAAATAGATAATAATAAAAATCAGCGCAAAGCCCAAACTGTTAAAATTTAAAAGTTGTAATTTAGTACACAGTTAAAATACGTTACAAAAACGCACACTAAAAAAAAAATTTCGAATTTTTTTCATCAAGAAAAAAAAACAGAATCAAGTTTTTTAAATACATTACAAAGAAAAATAGATAATAATATAAATCAGCGCAGAGCCCAAACTGTTAAAAGTTAAAAGTTGTAATTTGGTACACAGTTAGGGTACGTCACGAGAACGCACGCTACAAAGGAAGGTTTCGAAATTTTTTTCTGCAAGAAAAAAAAAACAGAATCAAATTTTTTAAATTCATTACATAGAAAAATAGATAATAATAAAAATCAGCGCAAAGCCCAAACTGTTAAAAGTTAAAAGTTGTAATTTAGTACACAGTTAGGGTACGTCACAAAAACGCACACTAAAAAAAAAGGTTTCGAAATTTTTTTTTGCAAGGATAAAAAACAGAATCAAGTAATTTAAATACATTACAAACAAAAATAGATAATAATAAAAATCAGCGCAAAGCCTAAACTGTTAAATGTTAAAAGTTGTAATTTAGTACACAGTTAGGGTACGTCACGAAAATGCACACTAAAAAAAAAGGTTTCGAAATTTTTTTTTGCAAGGAAAAAAACAGAATAAAGTTTTTTAAATACATAACAAAAAAAAATATATAATAATAAAAATTAGCGCAAAGGCCAAACTGTTAAAAGTTAAAAATTGTAATTTAGTACACAGTTAAAGTACGTCACGAAAACGCACACTAAAAAGAAAGGTTTCGAAATTTTTTTTTGCAAAGAAAAAAAACAGAATCAAGTTTTTTAAATACATTACAAAGAAAAATAGATAATAATAAATATCAGCGCAGAGCCCAAACTGTTAAAAGTTAAAAGTTGTAATTTAGTACACAGTTAAAGTACGTCACAAAAACGCACACTAAAAAGAAAGGTTTCGAAATTTTTTTCTGCAAAGAAAAAAAACAGAATCAAGTTTTTTAAATACATTACAAAGAAAAATAGATAATAATGAAAATCAGCGCAAAGCCCAAACTGTTAAAAGTTAAAAGTTGTAATTTGGTACACAGTTATAGTACGTCACAAAAAGCACACTAAAAAGGAAGGTTTCGAAATTTTTTTCTGCAAAGAAAAAAAACAGAATCAAGTTTTTTAAATACATTACAAAGAAAAATAGATAATAATAAAAATCAGCGCAGAGCCCAAACTGTTAAAAGTTAAAAGTTGTAATTTAGTACACAGTTAGGTTACGTCACGAGAACGCACGCTAAAAAAAAAGATTTCGATATTTTTTTCTGCAAGGAAAAAAACAGAATCAAGTTTTTTAAATACATTACAAAGAAAAATAGATAATAATAAAAATCAGCGCAAAGCCCAAACTGTTAAAAGTTAAAAGTTGTAATTTAGTACACAGTTAAAGTACGTCACAAAAACGCACACTAAAAAGAAAGGTTTCGAAATTTTTTTCTGCAAGGAAAAAAACAGAATCAAGTTTTTTAAATACATTACAAAGAAAAATAGATAATAATAAAAATCAGCGCAGAGCCCAAACTGTTAAAAGTTAAAAATTGTAATTTAGTACACAGTTAAAGTACGTCACAAAAACGCACACTAAAAAGGAAAGTTTCAAAATTTTTTTCTGCAAGAAAAAAAACAGAATCAAGTTTTTTAAATACATTACAAAAAAAATAGACAATAATAAAAATCAGCACATAGCCCAAACTGTTATAAGTTAAAAGTTGTAATTTGGTACACAGTTAGAGTACGTCACGAAAACGCACGCTACAAAGGGAGGTTTCAAAATTTTTTTCTGCAAGAAAAAAAAAACAGAATTAAATTTTTTAAACACATTACAATAAAAAATTGATAATAATAAAAATCAGCGCAGAGCCCAAACTGTTAAAAGTTAAAAGTTGTAATTTAGTACACAGTTAAGGTACGTCACAAAAACGCACACTAAAAAGGAAAGTTTCGAAATTTTTTTCTGCAAGAAAAAAAAACAGAATCAAGTTTTTTAAATACATTACAAAGAAAAATAGATAATAATAAAAATCAGCGCAGAGCCCAAACTGTTAAAAGTTAAAAGTTGTAATTTGGTACACAGTTAGGGTACGTCACAAAAACGCACACTAAAAAGGAAGGTTTCGAAATTTTTTTCTGCAAGGAAAAAAAACAGAATCAAGTTTTTTAAATACATTACAAAGAAAAATAGATAATAATAAAAATCAGCGCAGAGCCCAAACTGTTAAAAGTTAAAAGTTGTAATTTGGTACACAGTTAAAGTACGTCACAAAAACGCACACTAAAAAGAAAGGTTTCGAAATTTTTTTCTGCAAGGAAAAAAAACAGAATCAAGTTTTTTAAATACATTACAAAGAAAAATAGATAATAATAAAAATCAGCGCAGAGCCCAAACTGTTAAAAGTTAAAAGTTGTAATTTGGTACACAGTTAAAGTACGTCACAAAAATGCACACTAAAAAGAAAGGTTTCGAAATTTTTTTCTGCAAGGAAAAAAACAGAATCAAGTTTTTTAAATACATTACAAAGAAAAATAGATAATAATAAAAATCAGCGCAGAGCCCAAATTGTTAAAAGTAAAAAGTTGTAATTTAGTACACAGTTAGAATACGTCACGAAAACGCACACTAAAAAGGAAGGTTTCGAAATTTTTTTCTGCAAGGAAAAAAACAGAATCAAGTTTTTTAAATACATTACAAAAAAAATAGATAATAATAAAAATCAGCGCAGAGCCCAAATTGTTAAAAGTTAAAAGTTGTAATTTAGTACACAGTTAAAGTACGTCACAAAAACGCACACTAAAAAGAAAGGTTTCGAAATTTTTTTCTGCAAGGAAAAAAACAGAATCAAGTTTTTTAAATACATTACAAAAAAAATAGATAATAATAAAAATCAGCGCAGAGCCCAAACTGTTAAAAGTTAAAAGTTGTAATTTAATACACAGTTAGTATACGTCACGAGAAGACACGCTAAAAAGGAAGATTTCGAAATTTTTTTCTGCAAGGAAAAAAACAGAATCAAGTTTTTTAAATACATTACAAAGAAAAATAGATAATAATAAAAATCAGCGCAAAGCCCAAACTGTTAAAAGTTAAAAGTTGTAATTTAGTACACAGTTAAAATACGTTACAAAAACGCACACTAAAAAAAAAAGTTTCGAAATTTTTTTCATCAAGAAAAAAAAACAGAATCAAGTTTTTTAAATACATTACAAAGAAAAATAGATAATAATATAAATCAGCGCAGAGCCCAAACTGTTAAAAGTTAAAAGTTGTAATTTGGTACACAGTTAGGGTACGTCACGAGAACGCACGCTACAAAGGAAGGTTTCGAAATTTTTTTCTGCAAGAAAAAAAAAACAGAATCAAATTTTTTAAATTCATTACATAGAAAAATAGATAATAATAAAAATCAGCGCAAAGCCCAAACTGTTACAAGTTAAAAGTTGTAATTTAGTACACAGTTAGGGTACGTCACAAAAACGCACACTAAAAAAAAAGGTTTCGAAATTTTTTTTTGCAAGGATAAAAAACAGAATCAAGTAATTTAAATACATTACAAACAAAAATAGATAATAATAAAAATCAGCGCAAAGCCTAAACTGTTAAATGTTAAAAGTTGTAATTTAGTACACAGTTAGGGTACGTCACGAAAATGCACACTAAAAAAAAAGGTTTCGAAATTTTTTTTTGCAAGGAAAAAAACAGAATAAAGTTTTTTAAATACATAACAAAAAAAATATATAATAATAAAAATTAGCGCAAAGGCCAAACTGTTAAAAGTTAAAAATTGTAATTTAGTACACAGTTAAAGTACGTCACAAAAACGCACACTAAAAAGGAAAGTTTCAAAATTTTTTTCTGCAAGAAAAAAAACAGAATCAAGTTTTTTAAATACATTACAAAGAAAAATAGATAATAATAAAAATCAGCGCAGAGCCCAAACTGTTAAAAGTTAAGAGTTGTAATTTGGTACACAGTTAGGGTACGTCACAAGAACGCACGCTAAAAAGGAAGGTTTCGGAATTTATTTCTGCAAAGAAAAAAAACAGAATCAAGTTTTTTAAATACATTACAAAGAAAAATTGATAATAATAAAAATTAGCGCAGAGGCCAAACTGTTAAAAGTTAAAAGTTGTAATTTGGTACACAGTTAAAGTACGTCACAAAAAGTCACACTAAAAAGGAAGGTTTCGAGATTTTTTCTGCAAGGAAAAAAAACAGAATCAAGTTTTTTAAATACATTACAAACAAATATAGATAATGGTGAAAATCAGCGCAAAGCTCATACTGTTAAAAGTTAAAAGTTGTAATTTGGTACACAGTTTGGGTACGTCACGAGAACGCACACTAAAAAGGAAGTTTTTCGAAATTTTCTTCTGCTAGAAAAAAAACGGAATCAAGTTTTTTAAATACATCACAAAAAAATAGATAATAATAAAAATCAGCGCAAAGCTCAAACTGTTTAAAGTTAAAAGTTGTAATTTAGTACACAGTTAAAATACGTTACAAAAACGCACACTAAAAAAAAAGGTTTCGAAATTTTTTCATCAAAAAAAAAAAAAAAACAGAATCAAGTTTTTTAAATACATTACAATGAAAAATAGATAATAATATAAATCAGCGCAGAGCCCAAACTGTTAAAAGTAAAAAGTTGTAATTTGGTACACAGTTAGGGTACCTCACATAAATGCACACTAAAAAAAAAATTTCAAAATTTTTTTCTGCAAGGAAAAACACAGAATCAAGTTTTTTAAATACATTACAAAGAAAAATAGATAATAATAAAAATCAGCGCAGAGCCCAAATTGTTAAAAGTTAAAAGTTGTAATTTGGTACACAGTTAGGGTACGTCACGAGAACGCACGCTAAGAAGGAAGGTTTCGAAATTTTTATTTACGGGGAGAGGGACAGGATTAAGGCTTATCACTTTCACTAAAAATAGAAGTGTCAGGTAACAATGGAAGTGTTAAGAAACATTAAAAATTTCAACAATTGAAGTGTCAACAATGAACGTGTCAACAATCGTAGTTATACGTAACTATAAGGTTTACTATAACGTAATAATCTTAACTTTCACTAAAACAGTTAGGAGTTTCAAGTTGAAATTTGGTTTGCAGGGTATCAAATTTAACTACTAAGGTGTTAAGTAATAATGAAGAACAAGAGAAAGCGACGTGCAAGATTTACGGGCGCTAATTGAAAAAAAAGAAGGTAATATTTTAAAAAATATTTGGTTTTCAAATTTAAACACATTAGTTCGATTTTCCTTGATATTTTTTTTAAAACATTCGATTAAAATCGAACGATATAATTAGAAGACGTGGTGAAAATCGAACACTATCAGAACATTTGATTTTTAAATTCGACCTTAATTTTGAAATATTTAGTTTTTTGATGAAATTATTATTATTTTTTTGACTATAACGTAATAATCTTAATCTTCGCCATTGTCACTTCTGTTCGAGCAACGCCAGGTTTACTTGCTAATTTATTTAATAATTTAATTGGATAATTGTTTAATATAAATGTGTTTATCAATTCACTTTTTTGTTTTTTTTATCTTCTGCTTTAGATGTTTTGCTTCATATCTTAGATAATGCGTTACAAAATTATTTTTTTTAATAGTTATAGGACAGAGGTGGGCACACAATAGTTTAATGGGAGCCGAAATGTAGGTTTTGCAAAATGTATGAAAGCCGTAGTTCTGTACTGTCGTGGCAAATAGTATGGTAAGGCAGGGCTTTTTTTACCTTACCATACTATCTGTAACGACAGTACAGAACTTGTTTTAATAATATATAATTTGACTTCGTCTTTATTTGAATTTCTTTTTATAACTCATCAGTGTTTTTATTGAATAATTTGAATAGAAAAACACTATTTTTAATTTAGATTTCATAAATGATTCTAAATTGGTAATATTGTATGTTTAAAATTTACTAATGGTCTACATATATCATCTGCTTTGTATGTTGTTTTGTCTGATTTTAAGATGTAGTCTTTTAATGTTATTAAAGTTGAGGATTCGTTTTTTCTCTCTTGATGTAACATTTTTTTTCTTATTCGTCGTTAACAATTGGTCTGCCCTATTTGCGTTGATTAGATTTAAACTATTTTTTCGATATTTTTTAAATATTATACACTTCTCTTAATAACTCGCTTCATTTTTGTTTACATTATCTTACATTTTTGTAATGTCACTTTTTATTTGAGGTTTTAAAGTTCTTCTATACCCTTGTTTAATTTTATTTACTGCTTTATCAATTTTGGGAATTACATTAATTGTATTGCAATAAATACGGATGTATTTATTGCAATACAATTCTTTGTGAATTTAAAAGTAATTCACAAAGAAAAAGATAAGTATTTACGAAAGTTTAAGGAACATTTCGCGACTGTGAGTGCACGTAGCACTTTTGATCTAAATAATGGGATGAAAATAGATGATGCGTGGGCAATGTGGTAAGGGCAAAATAGCGCGAAAACGAATTAAAAGACAAAAAAGGAACGGTTAGAACGATGCCTCGAGCGTAGGATATCGATAAAGTAAAGCGCTGTATTTTTCAGCAAGAGAGGTCAGTCGTTATAATGTAGATCATTTGAATGTTGTAATTTTCGCAATATTTTTGTAACATCTGTATGTTTTCCCTAATTTAGTTATGTATTACCTTAAGAGTGGTGTAAGTGAAACAAAATTTGCATTCGAAATGCATTGTAATGTAATAAAGGCTAACATTTGTAAACCTTGGTGGTTTTGTCTCTGATGAAATGCGGTTATAGTTTAAAAAAATAACGGTTATCTTCTGTCTTAACCATTGAAGTGTTTTAATTTTTTAAGAAGTTTTTTTAATTTTTAGAAATTTATTAAGAAGTTTCTTAAAAGGTGTTTTTTAAAAAGTAAAAACACCGAAATATAAATAAATATATAGTTGTTAATTATACAAAATGTTTATTTGTTTCGATTTAAATAATATACTTTTTAAGCAATAAAACACATAGAAAACTTTTCTGTAAAATTAAACTTCTCGTAATTTTAATCACACTGACGTATCTATGTAAGAGAAAAGGATAAAGCAAATAAGTTGTCTATTATTTTACTTAACGGACTTTTTTATACGTTATGTTATATTCACATAAAAAAAAAAATTGCTTTGTTGAAATGATAATTGGGCTGCAGGTTAGAAAAAATCGTTGACTATAAATTCCCAATGTCATCAGTCCAGCTGTCCCCTTAATCGCAGGATTGGAGTTATGTAGATGGAAGTCGAAACTAAATTTCGAAATCTTAGGAGCAGGTGGCCCCGATTAACTATTTAGGAACTTCCGATGAAAACCGAAAGTTACGTTATTTCTATTCAAATATTTCCTCTTGAAAGGTGTTAGATAGATGACCGGCACGACTTCATTGTTAACGGAAAAGTATGACATACAGGAGGCAAGCCACTACTAACTAGAGCTGGAAAGCATATATTTTAAATTAAATTAAAAATTACAGTTTGGCATTGTGACGATGTCACAATAAATAATTGCTCGTTGTCGCTTAAAACCTTCTTACAAGTATTAACACTGGATGTAGTTTACCAGTTAAGGTATTACTACTACAGTGTCAGTTTGCTTTAAGTTCTACAAGTGTTAGATAATTTTGAAGTTACAGTTAATCCTGTCTATAGTGACCACACACGGTTTTTTCAAAAAGTTATAATTTACACAGGTGGACGCCCAATACAAGTGGTGCTATAATAACGTATTTCCGGTACGTATTTTGCCCACTTTTTAGCCATTTCTAGTAAGCAAAACTCGAAGTGAGAAAATATAAGCAAATTTTTTAAGAATAGAGCTTTACTGGTAATAGCGAGGTTGAAACGGAAGTTTTCAACGCGAAAACGTCGGACGTTCGACTCCGCTTTCCTGTAAGCCTAAAAGTTTGACAATGGCGTTTGGAACGTTGAGCATGATCCACTGACTGTCGAAACGCCATTGCCAAATTTCTAGGCTTACAGAAAAGCGGCGCTGAACGTCTGACATACACTATATACTCTTCAAAGACTGCGTAGATTTGCACTATAGACTCTAGTATACCTTGTAAACACAGCCGTTTATTGCTAATATTCGAACGTTTTCGGTTATTTTCAATAACCTTTCTCAAGAACAGTTACATTCGAATGCGGTCGTAAAAATTTGAACACGTCGCCAATCGTAAACGAGCTTTTGAAATGGTTCTATTCGCGATCACCTAACGGGAAATTTACAAGCCAAAAAAATTATACAAATATATCTTTAACTGATTCCTCAGCTTGTCCGTTGTTATACGTGTTATATTAGTATAACACCCATAAGCAATTTCTTTGCCTGTTATAATGAATATCGCGTTCGTATATAAAACTGCTGTCGCCGGTTTTCTTATCTGGCGCTACTTTTCCTGCGCTACACCACGCTGTTTCTCCATGCCGATGAGATCTTGCTGGCTTCCCTAAAGTTAATAGCCTGTCCTTTGTAGCTGGTTTTGAAGATATTCCATGCTTCCGCATACTTTAGATGTTTTTTGCTGTAAACTTTTTGTATGAGCTTAGCTTTATCTCAATATGCCTTTACTTCTTGTTGGTCTGCCAGAATATACGTTGCCAGGGCAATGTTAGGATGTTCGAGTCTTATGTCTTTTTGGTGCTCGGTAAGTCTTTCTTTAAGGGATCTTCCTGTTGCTCCCACGTAGTATAGTTCGTTTTGTCGTCTGTTATCTATTACCGGGATTTTGTACACCCCTGGAAAGAGGTGTAGGTTCAGTACGTCTTTGTCGGCTCTTAGCAGTTGATATATAGTCGGGTTCCTTTTGTATACTATTTTTTTGTTTGTGGCCGCTCCTATTCTTTTGTATACATTATTTAGTTGTGTTCTGTATCTTATGATTGTACACTCGTTTGCTTTTTTTCTATTTGGCACTAGTGGCAAGGGCGTACACGCACTGCAGCAAGCTGCAAGATAGAAACAACGAGTTGAAATATATTAACATGTTAGCTAAGTCATTCGGGGTGAACAGCAAGGCTTTTTCCAACCTCAAACCGCCTAACAACAAAGAGCCAAATAGAAGAAAAGCAGACAAGTGTACAATCACGAAATACAGAGCACAACTAAATAATGTATACAAAAGAATAGGAGCGGCCACAAACAAAAAAATAGTATACAAAAGGAACCCGACTATATATCAACTGCTAAGAGCCGACAAAGACGTACTGAACCTACACCTCTTTCCAGGGGTGTACAAAATCCCGGTAATAGATAACAGACGACAAAACGAACTATACTACGTGGGAGCAACAGGAAGATCCCTTAAAGAAAGACTTACCGAGCACCAAAAAGACATAAGACTCGAACATCCTAACATTGCCCTGGCAACGTATATTCTGGCAGACCAACAAGAAGTAAAGGCATATTGAGATAAAGCTAAGCTCATACATAAAGTTTACAGCAAAAAACATCTAAAGTATGCGGAAGCATGGAATATCTTCAAAACCAGCTACAAAGGACAGGCTATTAACTTTAGGGAAGCCAGCAAGATCTCATCGGCATGGAGAAACAGCGTGGTGTAGCGCAGGAAAAGTAGCGCCAGATAAGAAAACCGGCGACAGCAGTTTTATATACGAACGCGATATTCATTATAACAGGCAAAGAAATTGCTTATGGGTGTTATACTAATATAACACGTATAACAACGGACAAGCTGAGGAATCAGTTAAAGATATATTTGTATAATTTTTTTGGCTTGTAAATTTCCCGTTAGGTGATCGCGAATAGAACCATTTCAAAAGCTCGTTTACGATTGGCGACGTGTTCAAATTTTTACGACCGCATTCGAATGTAACTGTTCTTGAGAAAGGTTATTGAAAATAACCGAAAACGTTCGAATATTAGCAATAAACGGCTGTGTTTAAAAGGTATACTAGAGTCTTTAGTGTCTAACATACACGTTTTCGCGTTGAAAACTTCGGCCTCAACCCCGCTATTGTACTGTACTTTATTCTTATTGGATAACTCGATTTACAGGAGTTGCTATGATTTTATAAGACAGATTTAATACCAATATTTTAAAGATAAATACAGTACTGGCATTTTCTCGATTATAATGAACACTTTTTTTTCGACTTAATTAATTCAGCGTTATTCTTTTCATTCGCTCCTCAGTTACGTGTATTACGTCTTCGATATACAAGCGCGTCGTATCTTCCATCACTACTAAGAAAGATTATTAATTAATAATAAAACGATTTACATTCCGCGATTGCCCAATGACAATGGCGGAATCGAAAAAGGAAGGTTGCCTGTAAAACTGATTTTTGCATTAATGCGTTTATTGTTTTTTGAATATTTTGCGTGCGAAAATTACTTGAATATTATTTTTCTAAAAATATCGTGGAAATAAGGTAGGTTGATACAGAAACTACTTATCGCACATGTACTGTATATGAGCGTAAAAAAATTAATTAATTAAATTTTATCAAACGATGAGATCAGCCGATTAATTGTATCCTGTACAATATTTCATACTCCTACGGAAATACTGCAGGTCTACGGTAAAATAAATTTCGTTTTCCCACAGTTAAACTTCGTCGCTAATTGCCGTTGTGATAAACCATTTTCCCTTTATCTGATAACTTTAACACGATCTTCTAACGACAGCGCTTCGCATTTTTTTCGTTTTTCGAACAATTTCGAACAAACTGAAATGAATTTCCTTTGTTGCTGAACTAATTATTTAACACCTTTCATATAATTTCAAAAGTGGGTTCGAACAAGAGTTTCTTTCTTTCTTCTTTGATCTCTAGCTAGCATTTGGTTGGGGGTGTCAGCGCAACCAGTATGCTGCTGTAAATGCCGCAGGAAGTCGAGCTTTCTCCACAGTGCTGCTTCGTTGCCTTCGATTTATGGCTGCCACTTTTACCTGCTTCAGATCAAGCCGTTGGTTCTTGAAGCCTTCTTCAATTTGTTTGGTCCACGTTTACTTAGGTGCAGTGCGTTGGATTTTCCACAGGGTAGGTCGTTGTCGAAAGAGCAGTTTGTGGAGTATTCGGTTTGTATCCATTAGACACACATGGCCAAACCATCTCAGCCGTAGCTGTTGAATTTGCGTTTCAGCAGTTGGTTGCTGTAGGCATCTGGCCTGGATGGCGTTGTTGGTAATGCGATCCCGAAGAGAGATACAAAAAATCTGTCTTAAGCATCTCATTTGAAAGGTCTCAAGTTTGGCCAAATCTGTCTTGAGCAGGGTCTAAGTTTCTGATCCATAGAGAAGGATTGGCATGATCAGTGTAGGAAACAGGCGGATCTTGGTCATCATGGAGATGTTATTTTTCTTCCATGCACACCATTTGAGTGAGGCAAATGCATGGGTTGCCTGTCCAATTCAGGTGTGGGTTTTTTTTGACGATGCCACTTTCTTTTTGTGATCAATAACCCAAGGTATTTGAACTTTTGTAGTTGCTTAATCTGGACTTCATTGAGGTAAACAGTAGCTCGCGATTCATCCGTTGTGGGCATATTGGTTTTATCCACATTTATTTTAAGACCATACGACTTAGCGATAGTGGCAATATCATAAAGCGTGTCTGTGGCCATTGCATCGTTGTCAGTGAGAACGGCGCTGTCGTCAGCGAACATTAGATCAGTCAAAAAGTGGCCATACTCAAACTGGACACCACGTTTCTCATTTAAAGGCCTTTCTCATAATTGCATCCGCCATAATATTAAACAGTAGTGGAGAGGCCATCTCCCTGGAGAACTCCTGTCTGAATGGAAAACTCCTCAGACAGTTTCCATCCGATTTACAGTTGACTGGTGGAATTTTTGTAGGCTTTTTTTAGGAGTGTGATGACTTTTTGTGGGACATGTTCACTTTCCAGTGCTCTCCACAGCGTAGGCCAGTGCACGCAGTCAAATGCAGATTTGAAGTCAATGAATATGACAACAGTTCGTTTGCCACATCTGGTCCTTTCTTTTATAAACTGACAAAGGGCAAAGATTTGATCGCAGCAACTAAGACCAGGACAGAATTTTGCTTGTTCTTTTCGGTTAGTTTTTTCACGGTGGTTTTGTAACCCAGATTTGATGATCTTCGTGAATACTTTGCCCACGATGGAAAGGAGACTTATACCGCGATAATTACTGCAATCTTGTCTGTCTCCTTTCTTGCAGATTGGCACGATGATGGCTTTCTTCCAAATGGCTGGTATTTGTTCTGTCTGCCTTATTGTTTTGATGAGTAGATTAAGACGATGGTGCAGGATGTCACCATTAGCCTTGATCGCTTCTGTAGTGACCAGATCCAGTCCAGCAGCTTTGCCATTTTTTAGCGATCTAGTGGCTGCTTCCACGTTTGCAATTATAGGCGCTACATCTAGCATAGGTGTCGCGGGCGGGTCAATTGGCAGTCTGCTGCTACTCCCTGGGGTGCGTCATGATTGTACAGGTTATTAAAGAATTTCTTCCAACGTTGCAGTCGTTCTGTCAGCGTTTTACAAATGTGCCATCTACTTTTTATGTTACTTTCGACTTTCCACTCAGCCTTCTGAGAGTGCTGTAGAGAGTGCGATACTCAGAACAAGAGTTTAGACTAATTTATTATATTAGGAGGGGAAAACGTTTTTGAGATAGGTGCGAGCAATAGTTTAGAACAGATATATTCGTGGAAGTGGGCGCTTATTACGGTTGTTGTATATTGTTTCAAACCAAAAATCGATGCCCGCGGTCGCGTTACACAGATGGTCGTTTAACCTCTTAACAGTGGAACAGTCAGCCGTAGCACTTTCACTTAGTTGTGGAGCTAAAGCGTGGGAAATTTTTTAAGAATTTTCCCACGCGTTTTTCTCGTTTCCGTTTAGGAAAAAAAATTTTTAAACAGTTACGTCTTGTAAAGAAAAAATCGTTCTTTATTGTCACATAATTTTTTTATATATGAATTTTTTTCGCGATAATTTTTTGCTAAAAATTTTTTTTTCAAATTTATATTAAATTCTTTTTTGATTTTTTATCCGATACGATTTTTTCAAAACTTTTGAATTTATTTTCAATTTTATAAAATTTTTTAAAGTTTTAGGCATTTAAGTAATGACGATTTTTTCCAACCTGCGAATCAAATTCAAGAAAATGTAATTGACAGTTAACGAATTTCATCCACAACAATAGAAGACGTAAAGGTTGTTATGACTACAACTGGCGGCCTTTCCCCCCAGACTGAAATGTGGGTGAAGGTCGTCTCGTGTTCTACTTTCTGTAGAAGTGACGTAATCATTGTAAATAAAAGAAAATTTCAGTATATCTTTTATTTAAAATTTTAAAATTCCTTGTTCAAATTTACGCCGAAATATTAAAGCGAATTAAAATATTAGCATTTTGTAAATAAACTTACTTGACATATAATAAATTTAAATAAATTAATCTTTAAGAAACAACAAAACAATAAAAAAATGTAGAAATATTTTTATATTCATCTTCACATTTATAACATATGTTATCGTCATTGACCGATATTTAATTTTAAAAACAATTTTCATCATTGGCATGCATCAGAAATGAAAGCATAACTTCCCTAAAACACTTCACTGAGTGGGTTCGCTTCACTCTGAAAAAGCTGACAGTTTTATCTCAGAAATCCAATGTGTGACCTACTTTCTCGAACATAGTAAAACAAACTAAGTTACAGTACAACAATACACATAAACACAAATAAATTAGTAGCCCAATAATACATACTTTCATGTAAATCCATATGTTATATCCAAAAGTCAGTTTTCCCAAATTGTCGAAAAATAAATTATTTTCAACTTTTCTTTCTGAATTTAGAAGTAATTCACAGTAAACTTTATGCCTTAAAATATCCATTGCAATCAACGCAAAATGTATGAATCCACGTAATAAAAAATTATCGCAGTGAACTTCGAATAAACGAGAAACACAGAATTATCGAACCGCACTTTACGAAATCTGGCGCGAACTGTCGTATACAATAAACAAAACGAAAATGCTCTTGTCCAATGTCATCACGTGACAAAAAGTTTCTAAATAAACGCTAAAAGTTTTAAAGAATTCTTTCACAAAAACCGATGAATTTAATTAATACACAATAACTAAATCTGCTTAATAAAGGTTAATAATTTTCCATTATAATTATGCAAATTAGATATAAAAAAGATCATCGCGCAAATTCTCCCGCGAACCATGGATGACTCTTACGTCATCTGGATTGAAGTTTCCTGCAAAATACTGAAAATTTTTATATAATTATTTTACTAATCCAGCCAAATTTAAATAATATAAAATGTCTAGATCTGTTTAATAAAGATTAGTAATGTACTATCATTAATATGGAAATTAGATATGACAAAGATCACTGTGGAAAAATTCCCGCCAAGATAAAAATAGCTTTCGGTCACGTGATCACCAAGAAATACGCCTTAAATTTAATGTTTGTGTACAAATTAATATATTTTAACTAATGTCATCGTTTAAAATTTGATGTTTCTGTAAAAATTAGTAAATTGTAACAAATTTCATCAAAGACAACAGAATAATTTTCAGCTTATAAAAACTCTACAATAAATGATTATTTCTTCGAAAGACGTCGATATGCACGAATAAATAATAAATATACAATAATGCTTTTATCCATTTTAAGTGGATATTGTAAACATTAAGCTATTTAATTTGTTTGGCTTTTATAATTTAGTTTCCGAATATTTTACTGTGAAATTCCATTTAGTAAACAGAAACAAAGACAAGCTATTAATTATAAACAGGACAATAGAATAATTTTTACGTAAATTGAGTGAAAATACAGAAAAAAACGAATTATATCAAAGATGGGGACAAACAAGCTTACATCCCCAGAACAGAGCTTATAATTTGTTGTCAATTTCAGCCTGTTCCTACTTCGACTGTTTTTTGTTGGTAAAAAGTTAATGTTTTAAGATGTTCTTAGTGAAGAAACATAAAAGTATCGAAATATAATATTCACACACACAAAAATATTCATGTATGTTGACATTAGAAATTTAAAATCAATTATAGAATGTCCTGGATAGAGATATCGTGTGATTGTTTCTTCTGTCTTATTTTGTTTTTCTACGTGAAAATAAGATATCTTTTATAACTATTGATAATATAAACATTTTGTTTCTTTATATATTACTTCAATTACAGCTGCAAACTTTAACACATGGAGCATGTGAGAAAGTATTATTGTATAGATTATTATATTTTTATGAATACAACTGAGACTCGTGACAATATATATTAACCTACTTTAAGTGTCAATATTTTATTTAGAATCATTTTAAACGTTATTATTACATCAAATTATGAAATGGAATGTTCCAAGTATAGGATTAAGAGGGAGGAGAAAGAAGCCATGCGTGGGGAAAAAATGAGTTTTTATCTAAATTATAATAAAATTTACTTATATTTACGAGAAATATCGATAATTTTCTTCTGGAGAAATGTATCTTGATAAAATTAATTATCTATATGAATGAAACTTTCAATAATACATTAGTTACAATGGCTGACATTCCTTTCTTACCCTTTCTGTAGTATGTCTTGTGTATTAAACATAGTTTCCTAGATTATAGCATAATAATGTGTATAAAAACGGAAAATTCTGTTAATTTGTAAACGCAGATAACTATCACATAACAAGCATACTGTAACCTCTGTATATTTAAAGTCAGGTATTCGCGATTGAATGTTTCTAAATAAGCCTGTTTAATCCGTAATTTATTTGACAGAAAGAAATTGTTTATGGCCGTATTTCATTTATATAATGTTTTTCTCGTGATATTATTTCTAATATCGGAAAACATTTCTAATATGGACATACATCAATATTTTTAATTCTGAATATTATATTTCGATACTTTTATCTTTATTCACTAACAACAAAGTACTTTTATTTTAAAAAAATAAGTGTTTACCAACAGAAAACAGTCAAAGTAGGAACAGGCTGAAATTGACAACAAATTATAAGCTCTGTTCTGGGGATGTAAGCTTGTTTGTCCCCATCTTTGATATAATTCGTTTTTTTCTGTATTTTCACTCAATTTACGTAAAAATTATTCTATTGTCCTGTTTATAATTAATAGCTTGTCTTTGTTTCTGTTTACTAAATGGAATTTCACAGTAAAATATTCGGAAACTAAATTATAAAAGCCAAACAAATTAAATAGCTTAATGTTTACAATATCCACTTAAAATGGATAAAAGCATTATTGTATATTTATTATTTATTCGTGCATATCGACGTCTTTCGAAGAAATAATCATTTATTGTAGAGTTTTTATAAGCTGAAAATTATTCTGTTGTCTTTGATGAAATTTGTTACAATTTACTAATTTTTACAGAAACATCAAATTTTAAACGATGACATTAGTTAAAATATATTAATTTGTACACAAACATTAAATTTAAGGCGTATTTCTTGGTGATCACGTGACCGAAAGCTATTTTTATCTTGGCGGGAATTTTTCCACAGTGATCTTTGTCATATCTAATTTCCATATTAATGATAGTACATTACTAATCTTTATTAAACAGATCTAGACATTTTATATTATTTAAATTTGGCTGGATTAGTAAAATAATTATATAAAAATTTTCAGTATTTTGCAGGAAACTTCAATCCAGATGACGTAAGAGTCATCCATGGTTCGCGGGAGAATTTGCGCGATGATCTTTTTTATATCTAATTTGCATAATTATAATGGAAAATTATTAACCTTTATTAAGCAGATTTAGTTATTGTGTATTAATTAAATTCATCGGTTTTTGTGAAAGAATTCTTTAAAACTTTTAGCGTTTATTTAGAAACTTTTTGTCACGTGATGACATTGGACAAGAGCATTTTCGTTTTGTTTATTGTATACGACAGTTCGCGCCAGATTTCGTAAAGTGCGGTTCGATAATTCTGTGTTTCTCGTTTATTCGAAGTTCACTGCGATAATTTTTTATTACGTGGATTCATACATTTTGCGTTGATTGCAATGGATATTTTAAGGCATAAAGTTTACTGTGAATTACTTCTAAATTCAGAAAGAAAAGTTGAAAATAATTTATTTTTCGACAATTTGGGAGAACTGATCTTTGTTTGGATGTAAATGAAGGCATGTAAATTTATTTGTGCATATAATTATCTAGTTCTAATTTCGAAACATTTATGGCATTTAGTGTTTATAAGCGTGTTATTTAGACATGTCTACTAATTTAGTGCTAAAACGTAGAACTACGTCAAAGAAGAATACAAACTTTAATTAGCAAGTAGTATCTTTATTAGAAAACTTATTTGTTGGTAGATTTTTTTACATTTAAAGTGTAATTAGATGAAACTAAATGGATGTGAACATAGAAAGTTGAATATGGCAAGAGTAATAGATAAAACTATTATTACATATTACTCGATCAGAAAAATTTACACTTGAAGAATTTTGTTTTGATAATTATTGCCTAGGGTTTATGTCGAAAATATTTTTCAGTTATATTTGTAATTACAGTTAATTCGAATAGTAATGGCGCTTAAATATTTATAGAATTAATTGAAGTTTTCGAGTTTTGTTTTGAGGAAACTGAGGAAGGCAAGAGTATCTACAGTTGTATAATGAACTGAATTTAAGTAAATTAGGTGACTTTGTATGTTTCGATGTAGTTTTTTATAATATTACGATATACGAACTTTCGATTTTGTAAATTGTATTATACTAAAAAATAAAGTTTTTCGTTATTCTCCTACTTAATGATGTATTTATAATGTTTCTGAACTAAATAATACTTATTAAATTGAAATCCGAGCTTTACAAAGTACTATGAATATTAGAGAAGACCGTTTTACTATAAACTACTACGCTTTTACTACAGCTTACTCCAATGTTGATTCTACGAAAAGTAGGTCAGACAAGGACCGTTAGACTAATGACGTAGGCTGTTTACTTTTTCCGGTCGCATCGGTGCACTCCCGATAGCGTCATTTACAGAAGTCACACCTACTTTTTTCTGACGCGAGCCAATTAGGAATATTAATTTTTTTAACCAATCAGATGACGGCGGGAGATTTAAATTCGATTTATGTCGATAGATGGCCGTCTAAAATTTCATATTTATTTTAATTTTCTTTCTTTTATTGTAAATTCTCGAGAACTAAAGGATATTCCAAAACAAAGTTGGAGAACCCAACTACTCGTGAAAATTCTACGACTTCACGAAATGGTCCAGGTATTTTATAAGAATTTTTGAACGGCTATTTCCGTCCTTCACCACTGCCACTCGATCGCCTTGGACGGCTATTTCCGTCCTTCACTGTTAAGAGGTTAATACGGGTAACTTATACGAAGACTCTATGTATAAACTATTACGCGCCAGAAGTTTTTGCCCGTTTTGACAGGTGCACGTCAAATGCAGGTGGTCGCCTAAGCAGTTTTCACTGTATTCCCCAAAATATAAAATTTATAAAGAAAAACTTTCACTGTAATTTAATTCTATGGATTTATTCGATTAATTCTAATTGGTGTTTTTACTTAAATTTGATTATTAGTTACAAATTGTTTAATTTAATGTTTTCGTTAATAATTCGTGAAAAGACAGATTTTATACTGAAACTATTTTTTTTACCAGATGTGAAAAATCAACATTTCCATCTCGTGCAGCTCCTAAATATACAGTTGAAGGAGGTAATATTTTTCAGCTTATGCAACTGAGGATGAAGGTATTTTTTTATTTTCTCCTTTAACAGATATGTTTACAGTGTCATTTATATACACTTTATCAGACAGCATTCAAAAAACAGGAGAAAAAAATCTATTTTAAATCCATTCTTTCTCGCTGCTTACACAGAACCTTTCACTCACGAGTGTTATGGGATAGATTATGCCCATTAATATGCACGTAGTTTTGAGGATAAGCAACGATATATTTTGCTCAAACCATAAATGAAAACTATTTAATTTTTAATTTGGGTCATATTTTCGTGAAGTAACCTTTAGGCCTTGAACTATCACACGTTTTTCAAAGTTTGTTTACGTCTGTCATTGTTATTAACTTTACTATGACTTTTAACTGAAGTTTATACACAGTATAAACAAGTTAGTGTATTTGTAATGTAATAGACTATAAAATTTACGTTTGATTTGAATTTCACGGAAGTTGCGGTAACGATTCATTTTCATTTGAAAATTATAAATATAGAGATTTAGACTAACAAAGGATTCTGTTATTAATGTTTATAAAAACATTTTTTTATTGGAAAGAAAATGTATTTTAATTAAAGGTTTACTAGACAAATGTTAAAATTTTACTTATAAATTGTATAATAAATATATTTAAATCAGTTTAAGGTCTGATACATAAAGTAGTAAATACACATATTAAATTTAAATGTTACGGGAGCATTTTTATACTTAATCTGTCAATGATACTTACAAACTATTAGTTACATATATTCTATCACTACTAAACAAATATTCCTGAAAAATTTTGTTGATTTGAATTTAGTTCATGAAAAATGTTTTTTATGTAATTTTTATTAAATATTTAAATAGGATTTTAATCGGTAAAATCGAAAATATTACCAAATAAAATAAACTATTCCATTGAGTAGACTGTTTCTACAAAAGAAAATAAATTGCAATAGTTATATGGGTGATAAATTTTATTTCGGATATCACGTGTCATGAAGTTCCTGATTCTGAAATGGCAGATCCGATATAAAATTTAAAAACATGGAAATAGTGAGGTGTTATAACACGCTATTGCTTCTTGTGATATATAATCGTCAGAGCCATGCCATGTCACTGGAAACATCTGACAATATTCTTATAATGCAATTTGCAAAAATGCCAAAAAACATCTCACATTTTAAATGTGCAATATGAAGAAATGGAATTGCATTTAATTTCTATTATACATAAAATATAAATTACGTGTTCATTGCAGCATTTCACAATAGACACTATGTAGTTACTTGTGAGGCATAAAAAATTATAACAATTAATAGAATTGTCCTAATGAAAGATGTGATAAAACTAAAAAATTCAATTTTATTTTACTGATTTATTTGATATTTATCATTTTATAAAATAGACAAACTAATAAAGGTACATCACCGAATTCCTGGCACCATTCGTTTCAAAGCCTTGTCAGATTAATTATTTTTTAGACCATCCATAAACAGATGTAATAATATTTGATCAACATGCCTTCAATTCATAAATTAGACACTTTCTATTTGTCCAAAATTATATCGTAAGCTACTACAAACTGAATGTAAATAACTGCGTAATGAAATACCGGTACAGCAGTAGTATTAAATTGACAGCCTCTGAAATAATTTTGTAAAAGTTTAACAGTTTATAACTTTTATTCCAGAGTCTATCACCTTTTTGAGGAAAATATGTCCAGAAGAGACAAAAATACGATGGTGTCTGGGATAATTTTAATTTTGGTCAACAGTTTCTGGGGTATTCTCTATTCCAGAATCCCTCATGTACCCCAAAACCTAAACTTTTTTGATGCCCCTTCAAATATACTTTTCTGCATGATTTGAGAGAGAGTTTCTGGGATAAGGACTTAGTCACGTTGGTTATTTAAATATATGAAGCGTGCAATGCCATAATGTTGTAAATGCCAAAAAACAAACTTTTCAGGAGAGAGAAAAAACACTTTTTTTAATGAACAAACTTTAATCAAATGCTATAAAAATTATTTTAACAATTTACACTTTGGAATAAAACATTGGGTTTAATTTCAAACACCTAAGTATGATGGTAAGGAAACAAAAAAGTTTAAAAACAGGGTTAGAGCCATAACGTTGTAAATGCCAAAATTGTGCAAGTGCATAAAGTTGTAAATGCCAAAAACAATTGCAATCATAAAATTAATGTTTCTACAGGTGAAAAACAGTTTTGAATACCAAAAACTTACATTTAAATTATTAAACACAATTTACAAATTCAATATCAATTTTAACATTAAAAACTGGCAATAATCTATTAGTGACTACTTCCTGGCTTCAGCAATGTTGGGCCCATAGTTTTGGTACTTGAACTGGGCTGTAAACTTTATTAATTGTAATATAATTATGATAAATAAAGGAAAATATAAACAATAAGGTATTAATTTAGTGTAATAAAAGTTAAAATGTATTTAAAAACTTCAAATTTGAAAGATTAATGAAAGTCCAAATATCATTTTGAAATATCAAATAATAAGGTGATACAGGTTAACTATTAATAAACTGGCATTTGGTTATCCGGTTCTGCATAAAAAACTCACTGCGTTACAAATTGGAATAACAAAATGATGTAAATGTAAACCATAACATTTTACGTGCCAAAAGTCACGTGGCTTGCACTTTGGCACTTAAAACGTTATGGCTTGCACATAAATTCATCTTCAAAATATAGCCACTTAGAGCGCCACTATCGCCACAATATTTTTTGTAGGAAAAAACATTGCATTTAAAATTTATTTCTTCAATCAAACGTATTTTGAGAAAAATGGCATTTACAACCTTATGGCATTGCACGCTTCATATATTTAAATATATATATTTAAATAATTAACGCGACTAAGTCTTTATTCCAGAATATATATACAATAAAGCATCGATTATCCAACTCGTGATCAATCGTCACATCGGTAACCGACCATGTTCTAGTTGGCAAATTTAAATGTTTTCTAGTGATGTGGCACTACAATATTTGGCTATGTCTTGGCTACTTTAATAATATTTTTGTTAAATTTTTGCGTGTTTATGCTGGCAACACTGGCTTGACCATAAAAGGGAGACCAGTATTTAAGCCAGGCTCAAGTTTATTTAATGATGCTATCCAATTGCAGTTTTTAAAACGTGTGTGAGATTTAGCGGCAAAAAACGAGTGTCAGCTGTGAAGCGAAAAAAAATTTTGGACTCCTTTTTTTAATGTATAGGCCTATTTTATGTAAAATATATAACTGGAATATATATATTGTTTTATATTTTTCGATATACAGTACAGTACTGTATTTATTTTGTGCAAAATAAAGAAATAATTTTTAACGATACAATAGCAACAATGATTATTTTAAAAAATTTTGTTAGGTTTAACATCGATGAAAATTTAAGGCAAAGTAGGTCAATAGCTATATACTATATATTATATTACATGGGATATACTAATAATGAATTTTTTTCATACTTTTTGGTTATCAGTTTTTCAGTTATACAATTAACCACAGTCCTCAATTGAGTCAGATAATCGATGCTGTACTGTATATATATATATATATTTTTTAACTAATATTTATTTAAATTTTATATTTTAATGTATAAGAGATTATTTTGTGATCAGTGCCATTTGTCATTGAAATTATTATTATTATAATTTACATATAAAAAAAGTAGCATATAGTCCGTACCTGTAGACTTATCCATTGCTAGTCAGAACATGCTACTCATTATTTTACGTTCTATCTATTCTTCTACACTACATATACGGTGTATGTTTTGTTTAAAGAAATGACAACTATGAACTCTCTCTCTCTCTTTTATTGGAATAAAAAAAGAACATTTTCATCAATTCAGGAATAACTTTTAAAGTTTATTAATTTGAAATTATACAAAAAACATACATAAGTGTATAAATTTATTAATTATATTCAAAAAATGTATCGAATTAATATTATATTAAAGTTATTTAGAAAAAGATTAAAAAATTATAGCTTTTCATATATTTTTGATAAAACATAGATAAGGCAAAAATTATAATTATTTCCTAGAAATTTTGCTGATAATTGTTTATGATCACCAATGATGGTATACCAATGATGAAGTTTATGCTTGCTTCCATAAATTTTTTAAATAAAGGTTGATATTTTGAAATAATATCTCAGTCCACATTGTTTTCAAGTTCTGTAATAATCTCTCCATGCAATTGTTGATATTTACAAACAAGTTTCATATTGAGTAAATGTTTAAATGTTAATATGAAGTTTTGACTTAGCCTTTGATGTTGAGAAACAAGATCCCGGTTTAGGCAATCATGATATTGAGTCAAACAGTTTTCTGTTAGCTGTTGATAATGGTAAACATAGTCTGAATTAATTCGATGAACATACTTTTATAAAAAATCAGAGGAGTAACGTCTGCTTTAGCAAATTTTATTCCAATTTTATTTATGTTGGAAATCATTAATAAATTCATTACTGAGATTTTTTCAGAAATAATATCCCAATTAATGTTATCTTAAAGTCGTCTTATTACTTCTGTCAAGTTTAATCTAGAGAATTCTTTCTAATCAAAATTTGAATAAACTTTGCGAGTTAGCATGCCTACATTTCTCAGATTCATCTCAATATGAAATGATAAATTTACTTTTGTCTTTTTCCTCTGATATTAATATGAAGAATCATTAGTTTTATTGATTGTGTTGCTTTATATAATCTTTTATGATGCAACCGACTAGATTTTTTTTTTGTTTTTTGCTGATAATCTCGTTTTAAGTCAGTGAACTTAAAATATCCTTTACAATTAATATTTTTTATTATTAAATAAAACAAGACACGAAATTTGTTTAAAAAATGTATTTTATCAGTTTTTACATTCGTATACAAAATATATTTTTAGAATATTATTTTTGGGTCCACATCTTAGATTATTTTTTCAGAATCAGCCAAACATTTATCAAAATTTTTGAATGTTTTGCTAGATTCTGATAGAATTTGTACACTTCGATGATTGTAAGTTTCTTTCATTGTAAGCAGCCATCAAAAATGTCACTTTTTGTCAATAACTCAGATTTCAATTCTACAGAATACAGAAGTTTAATGATCGGCAGAAAGTTTGGTGATTTAGCCAATTTTTCTGCCAATTTGATGCAAGAGAATTTTTTAAGAAGAGGCATAGGGAAGTAATAATTTTTCACTGAGTAGATAAAAACCAGTTCAAGTGTAGAGAGGTATTATATCTGCATCATACTCCTCTATTTTTTCTAATAACATAATTTTGAATTTGCAAGATAATTTTATTGTGTTTTCACAAATGCGCATTAGTGTTGTTGTTTCATTTAATACACATTGATTTGGGTTTCGAGCATTATTTTTACGTCATGTTATGTAAACTACTGGCTGCTATCGCTATTATAAGCTGTTTAGAAATATTTTTGATAATAGTTTTCATAGTTTTATTAAGTAGACCAGGTTTTAAAGAAATTAATGTAAAAAATACTTCTTTCGAATATTCTTTATAGTTAGATAGAAACTTACATTTACATAAATGTACAAATGCTGGATGACATGCATATGATATTCGAAAAATTCACAACTGAAAGACTACCTTATAAATATATCAGTGTGTGATTATTAAAGAAGAAATTCAACTTACTTTGTATGAAATGCATTTAAAACATCCATCGATTTATATAGTTGTCGGTCTGTCTCAATCTGGAAAGACTTTTTTAGTTCAAAAAATGCTGCGTGACAATATCTGTGTGTGAATAAGTCGTGGGTATAATAAAGTCAGTGAATGACTTTTATACCACTTATGCGACAAAACCAATTGGTGAAACCAGCCTTGGTTGTCAGTTAAGGATGACTTCCTTAAGATAATATTATTTATTAGATCTTCGCGGATATCTAATATCAGAAGTTCGCAAAATCCCTTGAATGACGTTTTCTCCTGACACAAGTTAACCTTTGAGAAGATAGCGGGTTAACGCGCTTTAAACCTCGCGAAATAACAAGTGGGAGGGTCGCAAGTAAGTTTGAAAAGGTGCTGGAAGAATTTAAGTCATTGATGAATCCATTTAAACAACAACAAATAAGATTTAATGAAATGCAAAATTGATATACAACAAACGATCAAAATTAAAGCTATTTTAACTCTAGATTCTAACCGTGTGAGAGTGAGTTTACATAAATGACTTCGACATTATAATACCTCATTAATATTAGCAGACTCGTCTTTCCATTTCTTATATTTAAAGTTCATACATCTTCTATAGGCACAATATTACAGATATTTTATTCTTCTACTTAATATCAGGCATGTATTTTAGAGTAGGACTTGTAACCATATCTAACTATTTGAGAACGTTGCTTAGCGGTCAAAGCTTTAGGTGGATCGCTCTAAGGTCTATGTGGAGAACTTCTCGTAGCTTTCTTATTGAAACGACGTTCATGGACGATCTCCGCGGTTATTTATTTAGAAAACCCTTTTGGCTAACTCTTACGATGAAAGCTTTTGGCTTACTCCCCGATTTGAGTGCAAAGCTTGATAATAATCGTCAGTTTCACCCAATCAAATCAATCAAATCTTTCATCATGAAAGAGGTAGAAAAAGGTAAAATCGCTCGATGACTCAATAACAAAGTTGATGGTAAGCTATCTTTATAACGGAAACTAATTTCCTTTTTAACTGAAAAAAGTTAAAATCTTCCCTTTACAAAATTGATTAATTTAAGATATTTCTAGTCCTTCTTAAGTTAAATTAATACAATATTTGGTCCAGAACATCAACTAACAAACAGATTGTATACAAATTAGGACTTTTTATGATTATTATTAGCAAGTTGATGTTAAAGGGGGGCAAAATGACATCATCATGTTCATCACATCAATTTCGTGTCAACACTTTCTTCTAGATTCTGACGTGTTTTGTCAAGTTGAAAATATTCAAATAATATTTTAATAATGAATTTAATAAAGTATTAAAATATTTACTTTAACCTTTAAGAAATTAAAAACGAGCAGCTGGACCTCACATATGAAAAACCGTTAAAAAGAGTTAGGTGATGTTACTCTATGTTTCAACCATAGTTCGTGGAATAGAAAAATATTCACTTTAAATATGGCATTCCTAAAAATATCGAAACTTTGAATTTAATAATTATAGACAATTTAATGTATTCTATAACCGAAAAAATTGCTGAATTATTTACTGTTTAATCTCATCATTAAAATATGTGTTATATTGATAATGCAAAATTTATTTTATTGTAATAAAGTAATGACAGATATAAGTTTAAATAATTGTTATTTGATATTATTTGAAAATAGATGAAGTCAAATCAACTGTTTTGCTCTCCAAGCAAGTATGACAAACTTACTTTAAAGATGCATATTTAACTGCAGCATCCAAACCGTACAGAGATTTATTAGTCAATTTCTACCTGTCTACAGATAAAGAATTATGTTTAAGAGATTTGTGTTTTCATGACAACCAAGGCATGTATTGGGTTTATATTCCACATAAATAAAGAATATCAAGAAAAATTATCATTTGTTAAAGGTGCTTGCAAAGACAACACCCACTCAAAGAAAAGCTTTGTTAAAAAAAGCATCATTAGATCAAATAAAAGTCATATGTGAAATTTGCGACAACACACTTAAAGGTCGTTTACCTGTTAATGTCAACAAGTTTAAAATGTACAAAAATTGTATATGAAAACCCACAAATAAAAAAATAGGTCTCCAAGCTAAAAAGAAGATTTTGGTAAACAAATCTGGAGGATTGTCAGATGCAATATTAGATCTGATAATATTATTAACTAAAAAATTTTTGGATTATAATAAAAATGGCTCAGTGAATTGCATTACTTTCCCTAAATTAGTTCCTGAATATCAATTACGAAAACCAGAAATACTATTACACAATAATATTCAAGATTTGTTAGAAGAAAGTACTTTGTGAGATGATTTGAAAGTTAAACTATTAAGTCAACTAATTTCGAGATTTAAACAAACTATTCATGCACCAAAAGAACCGGTTCGAGTTTCTTTAGTATCACAACCAACCGAAGAATCTTAACAGCAAATGTCTGAACCGATAAAACTATGATCTATCGAAGCTCAGATAACAGTTTCGGTTTTACTAGCATATCAAAAACATGTTTAAAATATTCGATTTCTAAAGCCTTATTAATACAATTGAAATAAAAAGCGAGAATTAGTGATAACTAATGAACCAATTATAAACATTTACGTTGTTGATTTAATGTCATATGTAATGAATACGAGAAAACCATCTATTATGCCTATAGGATTTAATGAATTTTAGTAGGAAATTAAAAAAGTGAATGTACGAAAAGAATGGATTATAAATAAAGTATTACCAACTCGATAAACAATAGGAAAATTGCACATACTTTTTATTCGAACACCTCTAATTTGAACACTTCTGATTCTATCACCTCTAAATTAATCAATTAGTGTTAGAAAAAAAGCCTGTGGGAACATCGGCTACAAAAATTCCTAAACGTATTACATTATCTTAAAAATGCATATTTCGTGATAAGATTATTGAAATTTATTATCATACTCCATCCCATCCCATATCGTTCGGTGGTGTAACAAGCTTAGCAAAAGCAGAAAAGTTGCCAAGAAAAGTTGTTGAAGAATGGCTATTGAGTCAAGATACATATATGCTACATAAACCAGTACAGATAAATTATGTGTCATAAAACTAAAGCTCTATATTAAAAAGAATTATTTTAATCCAATCTTATGGATGCTTGACAATTTTTGAAAGACAATAATGGAATAAAATATTTATTAACAACTATTGATTTTAATCAGTAGTTGTTAATAAATATTTGTGTTCTAAATATGCCTGTGTAATTCTGGTTAAAGACAAAAAGCCTGAAACGATTTTAAAAAGTTTCAAAAAATATTTATAAAAGAAATACCTAGGTTTCACTATACTGATAAAGGGAAAAAGTTTATGAATTTTGTTATTAAACATTTGTTTAAAAAACATCAAATAAATCATTATTATATTTATTTTGAAATGAAAGCATTGGTAAGAAAATGATTTAATAAGACTTTAAAAAATAAAATTTATCATCTTATTACTTATTAAAACTCTATAAATATATTGATAAATTGAATTAGTTAATAAAAGCAAATAATCATAGCATACATCAAAGTATAGGAAAGTCTCCAGCCAAGGTCAAACCTAAACATCATTTGCAAATTTTAATCAAAATTTTTATGATAAAACTAAAGCAAAAATAAAATATAAATATAAAGTCGATGATAGAGTTAGAGTTTCTAAAAAAAAGAAAAACTTTTATGAGAGGTTATTTACTTAATTGGAGTAAGGAAATTTTCATTATATAAGAACAACATTCTACAATACCTTACACTTATGTGTTAAAATATTATAATAACCAGACAATTAAAGGTCAATTTTATAATGAAAAATTGCAGAAAGTAAAAAATGGACAATTTTTATATGACTGTAATAAACACTGCAAGTATGGATATTTTCCAAAAAATACTCAATCGTCTTTCATATCAAAAATTAATCTGCCAATAAATTTAATGAGATCTTTGAAAGTGGCATTATCCCAGATAACAATACCTCCTTCATGGTTTAATATCTCTAGTGAAAATAACAAATCTCTCATTACTACTAAGGAAATGAAATCATTTAGAATGAAAGCTGAAGATTTATCTACTCTAATTCTAACTACAACCTATACGAGAAAACAAATCATGTAATATATTCGAGAAAATTACAAATACTTTGAAAGTTGTAAAAAAAGGATCATCTTGTAGTGCTACACTACTATTGTAAATAATATTTATCCTGTTTTGTGATTTTTCTATGTATTTGTATTCCATTAGCCGTGTCAGGTTTTTGTTTGTATCACGTGTGTGTTTCGTTTTGTCACATTTCACCATTTATCGGGTCATGCAGCTACACATTGCAAACTGGCTAACTTTTACGTCATGTGATCGGAAAATCCCCGGATGGAGGGAATTATAAAAGATAAACGTACGACCAGAGGAAGCATCTTTTTCTCTTGCGCTTTTGGATGTTCGGGCAGATTTTAAGGGAATCCGAGTTATCATCAGGTGAAGAATTGATGTAGTCGTTTTGCTCTTCAAAAAAGTTAATCCAAAGCCATCAAATGCGAATCACCAAGTATCAACGGTAAGACTGAGATACGCTGACGGTGACTGAGAACGGTGAGAAGATACGCGTGAAAGAGTCTAAAAAGGACTGTTATTTGAATACAATCGGTGTTTGTTTAAGAGCACATGGTGGATGTATATGACATTCAAGTAAAGAAAGGATCAATAATTAGGAAGGTCCCCTGTTCTGTGCCAGGAGGACTGAGGTACACGTATCGTTTAATCCAGTAAATATTTCTATGCTCACTCTCACGTGTTATATCCATTTGATTGTCAGAAGGACCTAAATTTTGTAATTGAATAAGCACGGTATATAACCTTTGTACTTCATAGCGGTCAGTTAACAGATACCAGGGGTGAATATAAATAAATTTGTTACCAATCTCCTAACGATTATCTTGTGAAATTCTCATATTTTACCCCTCATATAAATATAATATACCTTGGTATATATAAGTCTCAACAATATTATTAAAATTTTTTAACAAATCCGATAGCATGGTGAAAATTCAAGTCATATTGATTGTGACTTCACAATCAATAGTGACTTGAATTTTCACCATGCTATCGGATTTGTTAAAAAATTGCCTATATCTCCAGATACTTGTTCTATATTTCTATGCTGAATTTAGATAATTAAAATCCACTTATTATAATGGGAGAATAACAAACATTTCAATATACTCCATCTTCAAAAGATTTTAATGGAGGATTTATTTCTTTAATTAAGAAAAATTGACACATAAAAGAAATAAGAACCAAAAATGTTGAAAATATCTAATAATATGAGCCATTGATTGCTCTGTTTGTAGGTTTGTCTCAGTATGCGTAAAACGCCCACTAGGGGTGTCCTAGCAATGTTTTTAAATTCACAATAAATTATGTAATTACAGTTGTCTTACAAACTTTATTTAATTTACTTATTTATTGACAAGACTATGTTTTGTTTATAAAATCGTACTGTCGTTTTAATTACCAGCTTAGAAGTATGAAGGAGTACATGTCAGGAATTGCAATTTGTCACAGAGTAATTGGTGCCCAAATCATTTGGGCATTAAAAAAATCCAGACTTTTAGGTAGTCAGGGAACCAAGAACCGAGTCAAAATAAAATACAAAATGGCGACCCTTTTTTACAAACAGGCAAAATAGGCACCTCACCCCACCGAAGTCAAATGAGGAGAGTATCACCCACAGTCATTCTAAGAAGTCAGGGTTTGCTCATTTTGCGTGCGCAGTAGGTTTCTCTTTTAATCGTTGTGCACATGACGTCACCATCGAGAAACACGCTCCAAGAAACACGTGAGCTTTCGACATACCGTGATGATCTTTGTTTGTATACATTTGAAATTAAGTATAGATGGGTGTTCGGAATACAAGTATAAGGTGAAATTTAATATTTTTAAAGTATCTGTTAAATAGTAGTCTGTTGACGTGTGAATTTTTTAGTTATTGTTCATTGATCAAGTTGAATAATGCCAAACTGTTGCGTGGCAGTGTGTGAAAATTACAATCAAAAGACTAAAGGAAGTAATGTAATTTATCATTCTTTCTTAAAGCATCCTACTCTTAGAAGTAAGTGGATTCATGCCTGCAAACGAGAGGACAAAGTCAATGTTGATAATGCAACAGTTTGCAGTGCACACTTCCTTAGAGACGACTATGAGAGAGATTTAAAGTCATAACTATTAAATATACCTTCCAGGAGACGCTTAAAACCTGACGCTGTGCCATCTTTAAATCTAGCTCCTGTTAGATCTTCTGATGTCCCATGTACATCAGAGATAGTAGAGAAAATGCATGACAGAACAATAAGATAAACACAGCGAGAAAATCGGAAACGTGCACTGAACAGACTGTCCCATCTTTCACCAAAAAAGCATAAAATTGACATAGGTACTGAAACTGAACCTATAAGTGAGCCTTCTCTGGATGTGAAATTAGCAAAAAAACTGGATTTAGCAAATGCTAAAATTGATCACTTGAAGAGGAAAATATTTACTCTGAAAAGAAAAAATAAATTATTACATTTGGCTCTTACTGAGAAAAATCAAAAATTAAAATTATTAGAAAGTAAAAAACATGATGAAGTGAGTAAGAAAATAAATAATATTTTGAAAAAATATTTACCAAAACACAAATAGATTGTCTTATAACACAAAAAATAAAGCCACATTAGACAAAAGAAGATATAGCAAAAGCACTGCATTCTTTGTCTAGAAAGTGTTATATGTATATGAGAAAAAGCCTTGGAATCCCTTTACCTACACTTTCTACTTTAAGGAGATGGGTTTCTTCATCTTTTCATTGCTATCCAGGAGTACTGCATGATGTTTTGCAAATAATGAAGATGAAATCTGAAAGTCTCACAGTTATAGAATCTCTCTGCATTCTAAGCTTTGATGAAATGAATGTTGACTCCAGACTCTGTTATGACCAAGAGATGGACAAAGTTTTTGGACCTCACAGTCAGGTACAGGTAGTAATGGCTCGTGCTCTGTGTGGGAATTGGAAACAGCCTGTTTATTATGACTTTGATACCACTATGACAGGTGAATTATTGAAAGAAATAATAACTAAAGTTCAGAGTGCAGGATTTATAGTTGTTGCTGTTGTGTGTGATCGGGGAGGAAAAAATTCAAAGGTATGGAACTATCTCAAAGTTGACCATGAAAATACATGCTTTGAAAATCCTACACATCCAGGAAAGCACATATGGGTCTATTCAGATGTGCCACATTTGATTAAACTTTTGAGGAATCATGTATTAGATGAAGGCATTATTTTACCAGGAGGAAAACATGTGAATAAAGATGTTTTTCTGAAAATATTATCCTTGGATAATGGGGAAATAAAGCTATGTCCAAAACTGACACAAGCTCATGTGGATGTGCGTGGAAGAGAACGTCAAAAAGTTAATCTAGCTTGCCAGTTATTTTCTAATCGTGTCGCTCAAGCAATATCTTTCCTTCTACCTGATGACCAGGAAATTTCTGATTTTGTAAAACTTGTAAACGATACTTTTGACATCCTCAATTCAAGAATCCCTAAAATTGATGATCGTCCAATTGCTAGTGCCTTTGGAATGCATACAGAAGGCCAAGAACAAGTACTTCGCAAATTTTATTCTATTTGTAAGAATATGAAGTTGGGAAAAAGAACACATTTATTACCATTTCAGAAAGGCTTCCTTATGTCCATTCGTTCACTCCTCTGCTGCTACACAGACCTTGGTAAAAATTACAATATTAAGTACATTTTAACTGCAAGATTTAATCAAGACTGTTTAGAAAATTTTTTTCTCAGATTCGTGCATTAGGAAGAACATATGACCACCCCCTCCCTGTTGAATTTAAGAATCGTTTACGTCTTATGATCATGAGTAGAAATGTTACTGACATTACATTAAGCTCTTCATGTCCAGTAGCAATTGACAAAGATGCTGATGAATACCTTACATCACATCTTTTCACTGGATTAATTCTCTAGTATGGAAGAAGCACTTAAGATGATTGAAGAGGACTCAGAGGTGCAAGAAATGACTTTAGAAATGTCTCCATCTTGTCTGTCAGTACCTACAGCTGAATGTTCTGAACAGGGACTGCGCTACTTAGCAGGTTATATTGCTTATCGTTGCAAGCAAATTGATATTTCTCTTGGTCATAATAGTGAAGAAATGAAACTCTCTTCACCTCAATTGAACAATGACTGGATAGAAAAGTTGTCTCGAGGTGGCTTGATAATGCCAACAGATAGCTGGCTGAACACTGTAAAGCAAATGGAAGTAACATTTTCGCTGTTTATTGGAAACAATATTTCCAAAGTGAGCGATGTCGTTAAGGGCCTCTGCGAAATTTTATCAAAGAAGTTTCCACATTTGCATCCTCAAGTAATAAAATTGTATGTCAGAACGAGACTTTCTATAAGGATACGTTATATAAATGCAAAAAGCAAAATCCAGAGGTCTGCCAAACAACACCAAAAAAAGCAAGAAAATGGCAAGCTTCATATGCTTGCACATCCGGACATTAAAAAATTTATAATTATATATATATATACATACATATATAGCTCTCTTGATGCAATGTTTTGCTTAAACCAATAATATACACGTTATTTAATGTCTAGATCTATTGTAATACCCACATTCATTTTGTATTGAATAAAAATGCAAAAATGTATTTTGTTACTTGTGAAGCATTAGTATTATTTTTTTTACTTTAGTTTTGTATAAGAAACATATTTATAACAAAAGAAATTTTTTCTTTACTCGGGAAATATCACGGAAAAACATTTATTTTTTATTGTTTCATGTTTATTTGCCTATTTTTTTATTTTTCATATTTTTTCATGTTTATTTGCCTGAAGAGTAGCCATGAGGTAAAGTAACGATTTAATTGCTTATAGAATACTATTCCTCTAATTAGTTTTCTCATAGGAGTGAATTGTGGCGTGTTATGTAGAATACGTTTACAGCGTAATTAAATTAATTAATTTGATTTTGAATAGCACCATATTAACAATCGTACAAGTTTATTAACCGTTGTTTGAGTTTTGCGGCGCATTCGTTTCTCTCAAGATTGCGTTTCTGACATAAACAGCAACATGTTACAGAGCGGTAGTGAATCAAGTTTCTCGATGGTGACGTCATGCGCAGTTGCATTTTTTTTGCTAGAGCGAGTTGCGCTACCTTATCTCTATATACATTGCTAAGAAGTTAACTCTGACGTTAGGACTGCACACGTAGTATCTTCTATGTTGTAATCTAATTTCGTAAATTTGGGAGTGCTTCAAATATGACGTTAAAACAGGGTTATATGTCGTTACAAGTAGAATATTTTAACATTATCTAGTATAGTAAAATCGTGAAACCGATAAAAATTTGATGTATAAGGCAGAGGGTGCCAGCGCGTGACTTTTGCCCTTTGTTCTCACTTTGCTATTAAACTCTAACAAGGAGAGACGTCTTTTTATATCACTTGGTTAACCTTTCGATTCGACAGCCGTGCCGATCTTGGATTTATATTATATCTCGACACTGTTGTAAATATCGCGTAGCCAATACAAATTAAGTAAACTATCAGATTCTCAGTTAATTTTTACTGGCAGAACAAAAGACGCAAAACACGTGGTCGAGGGTCGACGTGGACATCACGGACAAGGTAGGACATGCCATGTACAGATTTTAGCTACGCCAATAAAGATGTTATATTAGGGTTGTCGTTACATCCAATGACGTTATAATTGGATTAAACTGTATATTGTTTGTGGAAAATAAAAAACGTCTCATACAATACAATAGCTACGATTATTTTTTTAAAAAACGGGAAATTTTCGTTACGCATTGACAAAAATTCAACCCTGGCCATCACCCGACAAAACGAAATTTTGACATTGGATAGGGTATACCTGGATAAGTTAATTTCACTGAAAATGCATGGTGGACGACCTCGTGGTTGTGGTTGGCAACGTTTGAACGATCGTGCTCAAAACCAGCGATACCAAAATAGATTGGAGAATGAGAACAAGACCCGCTTAAGCATCAAAGTGATTCTGCTTAGTAATGAGTCTTCGAGACATAGTCTTGTCCCAAATACTGCTTTGCCATTTTACTTGTTTTTAATTATACAGTGAAATGTTATGTAAATTTAAGATGAGAAATGTCATCTTGTTGTACTCAATGTTGGAATAGTTATTGTAAGTTTTTTACAAATAGTATTTTATTGTCAGGGGAAATTATTATATACAACATCTTATTTTATTATTATTTTTAGTGTTTCGTTGTAATACTGCTGATGATGGGCATGCAAGCTCGAAACACGTGTAATATGTGTACAAGGAAAATTACTGCAGGAGATATAATAAAGAAAATTTGTTTTTTCTGAACTAATTCTCATTTTTGTGTCAAATCTAAACACCAGTATAAGGCCCTATTAATTAGTAATGTCTATGTAGACAATTAAAAATAACAATAAATTATTTTTATTTGTAATAGGAATTTATTATTAATATAAATTTATAATTTATATCATGGAATGATACACCACTGCTGCTAAAATGCCTTTCCCATGAGAAAGGAATATTAATTTTTCTTCTTCGAGGAAAGGGGAATTCCCCACATGGGAAGGGGAAAAATTCTCTATTAATATGAATTTATTATTTATACCATGAAATGACATCGCGTATGCTAGAACACCCACTAGGGGATGGCCTGAGCTACTAGTATTACATATACCGAGAGGATTATATGGATCAAAAGAACTTCTTAAAGCATTTCAGATAATAAGTTTTAAATTGCTCTCAGACAAAATGTTACTATTGAAAATTACACAGGAATCTTCTATAAAATATAATAATCAATTAAAAGTTACATTAGGATCGATTAGAATATGCCAAAAGAAAATTTATAAAAACTACTTCTTTAGAGTAATAGGGATAATACGCAGGAATAATGCAAATATTTGTATATTCTAATATAATAGAATCTCTTCACGTAGGTGATACTTTAGCTCCATTGTTTCAAGTAATTCCTGTCATGGGAGAAAAAGACCAAAAAATTGTTAAAATTCATAATACTCCATTATTTTTTCCTCTTGGAATAAATTACATCGAGACTATTTGTATATCTATGCTCTGCAATGAGTGCATAATTTTCCAGAACTAAAAACATAATTTTTAGTTCTGGAAAATCACTTTTGGTATTATGTTTTCGACAGGTATAAAATACCATTTTTATGAAACAATTATTTATTTAATAAAATGAAACTTAAACCAGAATACTGCACTGCTTATTATCCTTCGCAGACAGGGAAGATTTTTTTATCCTGATCCTAGTTCATGGACAGGAGGATTTTTATCCTGATCCTATATTTCAGCAAATCTGTTATTTTACTCCACAATTGGAAAAGGACAATACTTTAAAGGTTGTCCAATCCAAAGAGGATATGGGTATTTTGGAGACGTGTGTTTAGACAAGCCATTCCAGTATTAAAAGATGCAAAAAAATATATTGGAAAGAAAGAATTAAATATGGCAAAAGAAATCAGATCAAATTTACTTAGTGGGAAATCATTGAAAGACACAGCCTTATTGTGGTTTAAAAATCTTGGAAAAAAATAAAAGATGATGTCATTCAATAAGTTCAAAGTGGGTCAGGTAAAAAACAAAAACGTTGAAGGAAAAACATAAAACAAAAGAATATTAAAGAAAAAATAAAGTTGATATTTTTTCTTAAAAGAAAAATGAATTTTTATTTGTGTTTTTGTTTGAAATTATTCCAACACAGTTAGCTATAGAGATTATAACGCCATCTATACTCTATCCTATTGCAAGTGTAAGATAAGCAGAGGGTCAGGGGGAAAACCTCGCTGACCACTTACGCAGCACGGGTTGGTAAAACTCGACTTCGTTGTCGTTGGATGGCTAGGAGGGCAAAAAGTGAGTGGGGAGGTGCGTCAGTAAGTCGACAGGCGTTTTTACTTTGACAGGAGACAGGTTTGACAAATAACAATAAAGGTTTATTAACTAACAAAAGCGAACATACAATAAAATACACATAAAATTAAGGTATACAGATAATTACTGCTAAAATGCGGATAAATTATCCCTATCGCTAATCGCGATCTAACCAATAAATTAGTCACGTACAGTACATTACCTAACCTCGAGTGGGAAAGCGTTTACAAAGTCGATATACTTTAATAGGTGGTCTGATGAATGTATGCGACGACCTCCTGGACTATGGAAGCTGGAATCAGTCTTATGTCCGGGACTGGAAACACTGGATTCAGACCTTTCTGGATGATCGCGCTTTTTCCAGAGTCGATTAGGTTTTTATACAATTGTTGTTGGCATTGAGCCAGTCGATGACTACTTTCCTGACTCGCGATGACTGTGACTGTTTTTTCTCTTTCTGATCAGATCGGATGTGTAATCAACATTCGATCAATTTTCCATCGAACCTGCGGGTCATGAACCCCCTTTTTAACTCTCGAATTCACGCCCTCAAAACCTGCGGGCTCACACAAGCATAACTGAACAAAAATCACCTGACTAATTTCTAATCCTAAGTTCAGGCAAAAGCTAAATAGATTTGAGCAGTATTTATTTTTATTAATGCAAAATTAACTATTTTTAAATAAAATGAAGCATCTACTTTGCTAACAATAAAAATAAAGTATCTACTTAAAGAAAATATTTAAAATTTATAAGTCGTTCGAATTTAAAATTTTCTGTTTCATTAGATCAAATTCCTGTTTTTGAAAAATAAAATTCTATTTATAGTATATACATTAGTATATGGTTAAAACAATATTGTGTTTCCTTATTATATAAGTTAATTTAAATTTGATAAAAATGCAAATTTATTATTGTACCAAAATCACTATTTTTTAATTCGAAATTTATACAGACTTTTACATGAAAAACAAGTGTCTTTATTACTATTGTAAAAATTGCTTAAATCATTTTCAATGCAAATTGAGTTTAAATTTACGTAGAGAAATATGTACAAATTTTTTGAATTACAGAGACTGTCAGTTTTTAAACCCAAAAATTCTATTCTTAAATTATTATAAAATGTTGAAACTTTCTGTTTGTGTTTTTGTGGACTTTGGATATTTAACAGAATAAGAAATAATTATTTATTCTAAATTTTATTGTGGGGGAAATTTAATAGATGAATTTTTAGCAACATTAAAACAGCAATACAAACATCTTATTAAAGAAATAAAACTAAATATTCCATTAGATCCTCAGACACTTGCAAATTCTATTAGTCAAGATAAATGTAATATTTGTGAGAGAAAGTTTTCTCCTAATGATGTAAGCGTAGTTTATTATAATCATTTAAATGGGTCATATTGTCAAGTACCGTGTGAAGGATGTAAGTTAAATTTATATTTAAAACCTTTTATTCCTATTGTTCTTTATAATTTTTCTGGTTACATTTCACATCTAATTTTAAAAGATTTCTAAAAAATATATATCTTTTCTTAGAATTATTCTTATCAATATAAAAAAATATACCATATATACTTTAGATCGTTTTAAATTTTTAGATAATTATCACTTTTTAAATTTGTTCTTATCTAGTCTAACTGACAATTTAGTAAATTTGGACTATGACTTTCTGATTTTTAATCAGTTTTTTCTAATAAAAAATAGCTGTTTGTTGAAAAGAAAAGGTGCTTTTCGATATAATTGGTATTATTTAATTTTGAAATATCATTATAATTCTTTACCGAATAAAAAATGTTTTTATAATGATTTAACTTGAAGTCACATTGATTTGGAAAGTTACAATTTAGCTCATCTTGTATAAAAAACTTTTAATTGTAGTAACATTTCAGATTATTTGTAATTATATCAATTTGTCAATACAATGTTACTCGCAGATATTTTTACAAATTTTCATGATTTATTATTACAGTAAAAACCTGCTTAATGCGGAAAATGCATTCCTAGACGACGAAGCGCTACATGAAACAATGTTAAACAAGGTCATTTTAACAGAGTAAATACGAATAGGGAAACACATGACCGAAGATAAACAGATTTTTTTAAAATTTTACAGTATTTTTATCTTAATTTTCATAATATGTTAAATAACACATAAACATGCACACAAATGTAAAGTTCATTTTTTTGTGATAAAGGTAGTGGCTTTTTCTGAAATTCTTGTTTTTGTGATAAAGTTGTGTAGTTTCTTTTGTCGCATTTTTTTCTTTCCTGAAGCAAATGTCAGTAGCAGAAGATCGCATCTAAAATGCTTTGCTTTGCTTTTGAACTCTTTTAAAATCTGGATCATTCACTACAATTTGATCAGCGATTTCAGTTATCGTTACTAAACTTATACTAAGGAAATCTGTATAGTAAAATTCTTTGGGTTCTTCGTTCTCAGAATCTCTATTTTTCAGTTTTATATGAATTCCTTGTTGGTAAGGCTCTCACCAGAAACCTGCAGTAACTCCTCAATACTCTGCTTGTCTACATCTCTTAGTCCTGCTGTATAGATTAGGTTGAGTTTGGTCAACCTAATGATACATCAATAGGCACTTCTCGTTGAGAATTCTTGGATACCTTTGGCCATAACTTTTTCCATACTCCATTCGTGCGTTTATCAGTAATTCTTGCAGAGTGAAGTCGATATTGCCTATGGCATCTATGATGTTATATTTTTTCCAAAATTACACAAAAGTAAAATAGATGTTAGGAATGTACAGTGCTACAACGAATTGCCATCTTTTGCAAATTGGTTTATGTTCGTAAACAATTCTATTATATACGAATCAACGAAATCCCATGATGATTTGAAGCAGCGTGAATTTTGAATTTTTTTAAGGCTTTGAGTAGACATGTTATATCGAATAAGCCTCAATAGAGTCTGCATTCAGCGGGGTCTCACTTTATTACCATCTCGATCTGCTTCATTTTTTAACTTATCCAAAATATTACATTTATTGTTGGATTAAAAATGGCTAAAATAGAACTAGACCTAATACTTATTTATCGAATCTTGTAGTCATGAAGAATTATCTTTAGTCCGCAAACGATTTTCTCAAGCAAACAATCCTTACATATCTCAAACTTACGATGATTCGAAATGCCATAGTTATATAGTGATGATTGATAACAATAATCTATATCAGGAGTCTGCAACCATTTACACCTTTAGGAACACAAGTACATGGTTTTCTTGAAGGAACCTCATGTTTAAGTAGCAGATGAAATAGTTTATCAAAGCTTTTTTTACTCAAATTTGCAAAATTATTCTTGTATCTGTATTTAATCTTAATACAAACATCTTAGTTAATAAGACAATGAATAGTTAGGTAGGAAATCAAGTTTTATTTTATTTATTTACTAGAATGTATTTTATGAATAATTAACAAAAGGAACAATATTTCATGTTATAACAAATTAATAAAAAGAAAATTCTTTTAATGACTTGACTGTGCTTGTTTTTTATTCCAAAGCATTTTACATCGGGAATAATTGTTTAAATCTGCAACTTAATGTCAGCTTCAGCATCCAATCTGTTTCGGTATTTTGTTTTTGTGGCAGCATACAAAGAGAAAGATTTTTCACATATATAGGTTGATACAAATGACATTAGATGTTACACAGCTCTTTTGGCAATTTTAGGATATTCATTTCTAATGTCAATCCGAAAATGAATAATGTCAATTTGATTAAATTCTAGTTTCAATTGAGTATTGGTTGATATATCAAAATGTTGCTCTTTTTCTTTTATTGGGAGGTTGAAGGTGTCACAGTCTTGGAAATGATTTTGAATTCAAGATAATTTGTCTTTTTGAACAGGAAAATATTCAAGAAATGTTCTTTGGAGATTGAATAAATGTTGGACCAAATTATTTTTTACATTTTTATCGAGATTGGCATTACTGTCTGCTAAAGTATTGTGCAAATTATGAAAGCATTTAATATTTTTTTCAAAATGCAATCTGCCCAAAATTTCAATTTTAAAACAGTAGCATCAATTTTACTTTGTAGCTTGAAAATATTGATATTTGTTTTCTGGAGCGATGTGTTGAGCTCATTTAAATAGGTAAAAATATGTGCTAAATATAGCATTTTTTAAATCCAAACTGCGTCATTTAATTTTTGAGCTAATTGAGCTGCATGTTTAGATAAGAAAATTCTTATTTCATCTTTTAATTAGCAAAATCCTGCTAACACTTTTCTATGAGATAATCAATGGACGTCTGTGTGCAACAGTAGTGTTTTATGTAAACTTCCCATACTTTCACACAATAAATTGAAAACTCTTGAATTTAATGGCCTTTATTTGATAAAATTTATAATTTTAATATAATCATTAAGTATGTCTTTACATCTTTTAGCTCTTCTGGCATTTTTTTCACTGCAAGAGCGTGTCGTTAAAGACAACAATGAGTACTTTTCATGTGAGTGTTTTTGTTTCATGAGTGCAACTATGTCGTTCAATTTACCAAGCATAGCCTTGGCTCCATCAGTATATAATCAGTACATACTTGGTGATATAAATCCCAAGATATATCTTGCTTTCTGAAATATAAATCTATCAGATTAAAAATGTTTGCAGTTGTTCTGGTTGGCAAACTTTTGCAAATTAGCATATCTTCTTGAGCAGCTGTTCCGTGGATATATCTCACAGTAACAATCAAGATCGCTAATGCAGCACTATCTGTAGTTTCGTCAAGTTGAATAGTAAATCCATGTTTACAAGCTTGCAGATCTCTTATTAGCTCATTTTCACGAAAATTAGACATATCTTTAATATTCCTTGAAATTGTAGTATCAGAAAGAGGATACAATCAACTAATTTAGCATGTTTTCCCAATCATAATAGTAACTATATCTTTTACACGTGGCTTAATTAATTTTTCTGCGATCGTATAAGCTTTACCCTGTTGAGTAATACGATAACTGACACGATACGACACTTCCAAAGCATTATCATTATCGTTTATAACAAAGTTAATAAAAGTCTTTTTTTTATTCTTCAACTTATTACATTTTCTTTTAAAATACTCAACATTTTTATTTTGTAATGTTGGATGATTTGTTTCCAAATGTCTTTTCAATTTTGCAAGATTTAAACTGCTGTTGTGCATCACATGTTCACATTCAATGCATGACCCTTTTGGTTTATTTTCATCACCAATCCATGTAAAACCAAATTTTATGTATTTCTCATTATACTTCCGCTTTTTTACAAATGGGTAAATCCTAATCACCAGACAAGTTCTTTGTTCCAACATCTGTTCATTTTCAACAGTAGTATCAAAACTAGTTTCCATATCCATGGAATGAAGCTTACCAGTTTTCAACCACATATTCATTATTACTATGGTAGTTTAATTAAATTGTAAATAAACAATAAGAGTTATCAATTATGATATAAAAACAAAATAAACACTCTATTGTATGCTTGTACACGATTGTATTTAACAGACAGAATGAGATTAACAGAACTAATATGTGACGTCATGCATCTTGATTGGTTTATTTGAAGCACATGACTTTTCCGAATTATAAGATTTTATTTTATTGATGATATGTTTATTTACATTTATTTTTTAAAATCAATTGCCTTTTTATATCCAACTTATATTAATATTGTAATTTTTACTTAAATATTATATTAATCTAATATTTTAATAAGACAGTGCACTATCCTGTTCCTGCATGAAAAATTCCTTGTATAGATTTCCATTTTACATGCATTTTCGTTGAGCAGTTTAGTGATTAATACTGATTACTTGCAGAACTTCTGTCAACGTTCCCTAGGGTTCTGTGGAACCCAGGTTTAAGACTCCTGATGTATATGGATTCAGTATGGTTCAATATCTCCCAGATGTAGAATTTTGATGGTTATGACAAACCGAAATTGATGAATTTAATATTAAAAATGTTTCTTCAGAATCAGAAATAGGATACATACTCGAAGTAAATTTAGAATATTCTGTTTCGCTTCATCATCGACAAAACGATTTTTCTCTTGCAGTTAATCACGAAGAAATAGAATACAAAGATTTATCTGAATATCAGAAATCACTTTTATCTTTTTTAAATCTAAATTTTAACAATAATATTTAGAAATTAGTTCCAACTTTAAAAGATAAATTACGTTATATTACACATTATAGAAACTTAAAATATTATCTAAAGAAAAGTTTAATTTTTTAAAAAATCTATAGAATACTTTCTTTTAAACAAGCACCTTATTTAAAACCATATATATTTTTTAATAATGAAAAACGAAAACTTAGCAAAAGTCAATTTGACAAAACCTTTCTTAAATTAAAGAACAATAGTTTCTATGGAAAATGTATGCAAAAATGTGTGCGTAAAAAATTAATTTAGAAGAAAGATTAAATAAAGATCAACGTAAAAAAATATCTAAACGATCCTGCAATGCAGGATTTCCAAATAATTGACAAAGAGTGTAGTGTTTTTAGATTAAAGAGAACAAATTTATTACTCGATAAACTATTATACATAGGATTGTGTTTTAGAGTTGAGTAAGTTACGTATGTGTCAAATGTATTACGAAATATTTTCAAATGATTATAAAGATAACATTAAACTTGTGTGTACAGATACTGATTCTTTAATTTTAAAAATTTGCACAGATGATATTTATGATGATTTTATAAACAATCTTTTGAACATACTGGATTTTCTAATTATCCTCTAGAGCAGGCATGTCAAACACACGCGGCCCGCGGGCTGCATGCGGCCCTCCAATACATAAGTTGTGGCCCGCCGAGACTTTAAAAAATTTTTTAAATATCGAGCTTTGACGCTTGACGTTGAAATGTTTGAACTCCTCTGTTGACGCTGGCATTGCGTGTTGTCACGTGATCGTTTGGAACGCTGCGCGCTGGCGCGAGGCGCCAAATGAAAAGTGGTGGCTGAAGCTGAACAAAGATGGAAACACAAGACTATTAGAAACATGATAGAACGCAGAGCAATCTAATTCGACACACAACACATGTTTGTGTGGCCGTCAGCCATACTGATATTTGTATATTTGTACATATTTTATTATATTATGTTAGGCTTAGGAATCTTTTCTTTGTTCTAACTGTTCTAGAAATTGTTGATGAAAACTTACAAATGGAATTAATTAAAATCCAATGCGATAATTTGCTGCAGCGAAAATGTATAAAAGTTGGAATCCTAGATTTTAATAGGCCTACATATTTATCTGTAGATCGGTTTCCTAAAATGTTATCGTTTGTTACGTGTATACTAGCTATGTTCAGAAGCACTTATTTATGCGAGCAACTATTTTCTTTAATGAAAAATAACGAAAATTCATAAAGTTCAAGATTAACCGATCAACATTTATCATTAATTTTAAACATTTCATCAGCTGAATATATTCAACCAAATTTTGATGACTCGCTTTGTAAAAAAGTTGTCAAATATCTTCTAAAAAGTTATAGTAAACTGTGATTTTGTTTATTTCTTATCATAACTTTAATGTTTGTTTTTCATAAAAAATATAAAATATTTATAGTTTAAGTTTAAAATATAACATGAAATATAAAATTTCTATGTGTGTATAATATACAATACATTGAGTCTAATAAATAAATAATACATAATATAATCATTCTAAAAATCGTATTTAAATAATTTTTTGAACATTGAAAATATGTGGCCTGATTTAATACAAAATAGGTCACGTGGCCCATAATATCATATGAGTTTGACATGCCTGCTCTAGAGCATCCAATATACAATAAAGAAAATAAAAACAAATTAGGCTTTTTTAAAGAAAAAGCAAAATCGTTAGAAATATCGGAATTTGTAGATTTATAAGCTAAGATGTATTCGATTTCTGGAGAGTGCGATGGGAAAAAAAGGCAAAAGGCATAAATAAATCTGTTGTTAAAACAGCTTTTCATCACGAGCTTTATAAATCTACTCTATTTAAAAATCGACAATATTGCCACAACCAAACTCAAATAATAAGTAAAAATCATGTAATCAACCCAACCCAATTTCAAAAAAAAATTTTTCTTCCACCATTTTATGATAAGAAATATATTTTAAGAAATGAAATTGATACTCTATCTTAAGATCATTATTTTATTTTTTCATAAACATTTTCAATACATTTTCTTTATTTTAATACATTTATATATATTATCATTTTACAATTATTAAAACAAAAATGTAATTGTTTTAATATTATTATTGAAATTTTCGTTTTGTTATAATGTGAATGTTTTTTTTCTGTATTCGAATAAAAGAGAAAAAAAGAGAAAGTATTGTTGTTCTTGTTTATTTAAACAAAACATACACCATTGTAATGTGTCTAAATAATAATTTTCTAGACCAGTGGTTCTTAACCTTTTAGTGATGACAGACCATTTATAGAAATTTTTCTCTTGCCATGGACCATGAGCTGTTTGGCAGTAATATAAGTTCTTATAAGGTTGTTCTATAAATTAAACATGTATAAAATTATTCGAAACCAAGAGTATTATATTATTTGCAAAAACGTTACATTAATTATATTATTTTAGTGCAATTTTTGTAACTGCATAGTGTTTACCAACTGCTGGATTCTTTGTTCAGTGCTACTCAAAGCCAAATGCATGTTGGCACTGGCATCCAACCGATTTTGATGTTTACTTTTAATTATCAAAAGCACTGAGAATCCTTGCTTGCATAAATATGTGGTTGAAAATAAAGTTAGGTACTGTAAAGCAATTTCTTGAATTTTAAAGAAATCCATAGCTTTATGGCTCCAAAAATCTTCAAGATTAATTTCTGTTTCGAAAGTATCCTTGCAGTTACTATCGTGTTACATTTCAATTAACTCTTCTTGTATTTTATCCGGCACCTCAGAAATGTTGACTATGAAAGCATTGTGGATCAGTTTCCGAATAATGCCTTCCAGGAGGTCTTTTAAAGGAAACTGGCCCATTTTCAGGTGTTACAAACGTGGAGAAAACCCGGAAAACTCCACGTGCCGGCCCATCTGAACGCAGTGGGAACCTGTGACCAAACTCAGTGTTTAACAACAGAACCGCTCAGCCACTGATGGGCATCTCAGCACACTGTCTGTCAATAATTGGGTTCAATGTATCAAACACAGAAAAATTATCTCTTTCAACTTTGCTGATCAATAGGTCGATTTTAGCAATAAATGTACTGACTTTATCTTCAAATGCAAATATATTGCTAGCGCCTTCCAATTTCATATTTCCTGACCATTGCAGTTGAAAAGTTTAATTTTTTTAGTTTGTGCAAAAAAATCAACTAAATAAGCAAAATGTATTTGAAATTTGAAATGACAAAACTCATCATTTATTTAATAATTTTAGGATGACTTCACGGACCACTTCAGATGCTTTCAGGGACAACCAGTGGTCCACGGACCACTGGTTAAGAACCACTGTTCTAGACAGATGGCACTGATCAGAAAATAAGGTCTTATAAATATTAAAAGATAAAAGTTATATAAATATTAGTTTTCTTATATATTAAATTATAATTTTTTAATAAATATTAGTTTAAAATATATATATATAGATTTAAATAATCGACAAGACTAGGTCCTTATCCAGAAACACTCGTTCAAATCATGCATAAAATTAAGTCTAAAGAGACATAGAAAAAGGGTGCCCCTGCTCGATGTCTTTCCTTAAAAAAGCTGACAGACTCTGGAATAAAAATTATAAACTGTTAAACTTTGACAGCCTCTGGAATAATTTTGTAAATCCTATACTACTTATAGCTGATAAACCATACTATAGATGTCACATCATTACGTACTGAAACTTTTGTTTTAACAGTTTTACTTTAATGGTAATCTGAAAATATACATAAGGTTGTGGTTATGAACTGACGAATTTAATGCAAGACTGACCATTCAGAAGTCAATTCTACTTTATCTTAAACGAAAAGGACTGAGTTTACGTTTGACAGCACCATTAAAACCATTTTCTGTCATTGAAACATAACTGGAGTTAATTTTAAGCAAAATAAACTAAAAATTTTCGCAGATTGCTGTCCCACCACAAGAAAGAGCAGCGCATATAATATAAATAAAGTTACACACAATGCCAAATGTGGCTGCCCAATAAACTAGTTTGGTGCCAAGGGAATTGCAAGTTCCTTCTAGTAATTTCTTCCGAATTAATGGAAAAGATATACCAACAATTGCCAGAAGTTCGATGGTGTACATGTACTAATAACGAAAAAAAATGTGTAAGTTTATTATTTTGTCACAATGTAGTATGCAGATATTATGCCAAGTCCTATTGAACTATCTCATGAAACATTGCAATATGTGGACTTCTCAACAGTGTCGAATGTCGTACCAATTCATTTCTATATGAAGCGACAAAAAAAGAAACTCACTTGGCAAACAGTTGTGAACCCGTTCACAAAAGAGGTAAGAATTTCTTGATAAGTCATCTAGAAATTCTTAAATCGGGTGGAAAAATTATTTTCTTTAAAACGTATTATATACTTTTCTTTATTGTTCCATGAAAGGTTTGGTTGGCCTTGATCTTTACCATTACAGTCTTTGGATTAATATTCCGGAAATTCATGAAAGACAATAAAAGGGAACCTTGGACTTTAGGGAGAACGTACTGGTATCTGATGACGACGTTAATGTATCAAGGTAAATCTACACAATATACACTGTTTTCTAATTTATAATAGTGAATTATAATCTTTGGCGTTAATTTTCAGGAGTTGACAACAGGAACGTGAATCGTTCATCTTCTAGAATAGCATTTGGCATCTGGTTGCTCATGACAACAGTCTTGATCTGGGGTTATGCTGGAACATTGACGTCACTTATGGCCGTACAGACTGACGAACCGGTTCCGAAAACATTCGACGAATTAGCAGGAGCTATTGAAAGAGGAGAATATACATGTGTACTGCTTCCGCATAGTATGTTACGTCGATTCTTAAAAGTAAATAGTACATTTGAATGTTCTATTTCATTTTTACATTGTTTATTTTGAGTGATACAAATTTATTGGGCTACAATTTTAAAAAATTGTTGACCTATAAATTCCTACTGTTGTCATGCTGTCCGACTGTGTTTCCTTAATCGCGAGAATAGAGTTAGATAGAAGAAATCTGAGACCAGATATGGAAACCGTTAGGCAGGAGGCCTCGATTTACTGTACACGAAATTCCGATAAAAAATCGCGTTATTTTACTTGCAGTTTTCCCTTGTAAGGAGTAAAATAAATAATGGCATGACTGTTCTTAACCCTGCGTTAGGCGCGCGGGGTGCAGGTGCACCCCAAACGTTTTTAAACGCGTGTATTTTTTCATGTAATGAATGCTCAAAAATGATCCCCTCAGTACCTTCCTTCAAAGTACTGAAGATTGCACTGAAAATGTTAAAAATTCCAGGAAAAAAAAACTTTTTACAAAAGAAACACAGCAAAATGCATGGGGTGCACCTGCACCCCGCGCGCCTAACGGCGGAAGTTTTTTTAGCGCGACCATTGGAGGGGGTGGACCCGAGTTAGTGTACTGAAAAAACGATCATTGCTTGATATCGAATCAGTCATAATACAAATGACGAATAAGACCATAGAAGGCGTGTAAATAAGATTTTTAAGGCCAATAAACGGAATAAAGTGTCCCATAGACTTAGCATTGAAAGTTTGAAAAATGGCGTTTTTGGAAATATTTATTGCTAAATGGTCCTGAAAACAAGTTTATTTGTCTGAATAATGCCAGAAAATTTCTCGTAACCAAATTAGAAGTAAAAAAAACGATTAAAACAAGCGATTTTATAGCGACTGTTTACATAAGTCAAAGTGGTAGTCTGCGGGGGCGTGGCATTTCGCGGGAATTTTACCGACAATTGTTTTTACTGGTGGATGTAATAACAGACAAAGAAAGTGACCAATTACAGTGTAAAAGAAGTTAACTATCGATGTTATCTGGCAATAATTCGCCTTTTTATCTCTAGTTGCTGTAGAGTTTCAGGGGGTGTACTTTTGAAAATACTGAAATATTTTTGGCCCGGGGTTAGTGACAAAGCATTTAATGTTTGGAACAGTTAAAAAACACATACGGGAATACGATTCAACGATTAGATAGCAACAGACTTGTTTACAGTTTGAAAAATAGACTTTTGAAGTTGACGATTTTTTTCCTGAAAAATTCGCGAAACGTAATACTTTTTCGTTTTCGTTATAAATAAATAAAACAGATATATTTTAAGTAGTATTGTTGATTAATACATCAGAAACACAATCCCACTAACGTCAAAAACGAAAAAATCGCGAAAAAAATTTTGATTTTTTCAGTAACACCTTTAGTCACGCGGGGTGCACGTACACCCCGCGCGCCCCTCCGTGTAACACTTCCCTGCGCGCCTGACACAGGGTTAACAGGAAAAATATAATGTACTGGAGCTTCCCAACAGGAAAAGTATTATGTACAGGTAAAAGACACTACTAATTTGGGGTAGAGAGCATATATTTTAAATTAAATAAAATTTTCAAATATGATTAAAAGTTGCAGTCCGGTATTGTGGCTACGTCACAATAAATAATTGCTCGTATTATACTTATTCTATACTGTTTAGACATTAAGATAAGTTATATATTTAATCTCTTAAATCACTAAGATATTGTTTATGATCAAAACTGTGACTTTGGCAAATTTCCCGTTGAATGTTTTTCGGAGATTTCTACGTTTCATTAACATTCTTACTGATAAAAACAAGAAATACAGAATGCATTATTTTTGCATAAATAAAATCGTTTTATATATTTAAGTGATTATTTTTATTTGTGATATCTGACGCTCACACAGAAAGAAAATATTTTTAAGTATTCTATTTTGTATATATGCAATTAATATTATTTGATTAGAAATTATTTAAAAAGATGTCTTGTCTTATATTAAGTGGTTCCTTTACCAGAAATTTTAAAAACACTAAATGTAATTATCAACAGATTTCAATTTTTAAAATTATAAAATTATAAAATTTTTAAGTTCAAATCATTCGAATTGCGACAATTGTATGTTGTAAACAAGCTGAACATTTTATTTCGGTCACGATTTGCGTTTGTGAAGTCAAGATAAAATTACATGGTGGATAGAATTAAACTGATACTTTTCAAACTCTATTTAACCTAATTAAATAAAACACGGTACTCATGCAATTTGAATAATGAGTTATAGGATTAAATGTGAAAATTAATTGGAATTATCACCATCAGAAAAATGTGGCAGTGTTCGATCGAAAACGTATATTTAAGGCCGTAAATTTATTTAAAAGATTGTGCTAAGCGGAGCGTGTGCACACCTTATCGGTGGTGAAGAACAGCATAGTAGGACGTGTCTTCATATTCCTTCTGAAAAGTAACATTGGACAGTTAAAACTAACGTTATTCTTATAATAAAATGTTATCCGCTTGTCTTAAAACTGTCATCCTTGCAGCGCAACATTTTACTTGGTGGTAAAATTTCAATTAAATTTTTATATTTTTCAATCTCTTCCCCACGAACTGCATTTATGTGTACCGAGTTTTGTTTGTGTTTGTTTAATGGAACGGCTCTACGCATGTCTGAATAACGTTAGTTTAATTCTAACCACTCCGTATTTCCTAAGTTGTAAAAATTTCGATTTTCAGAGAATGTTAATTAATGAGATTTGTTTTACTTTTTTGTAGCAGACAGAAGCAAAACACGCAGAACTTTTTATTAAAGAAAGCAAAGAACATATGGTCGCTATGGCTAGAAAAATGGGACAAAATTTAACTTACAAGACAAACTTTTCCATGATTGTTGCAGATTCCAAAGCTAAAAGAAATCGTGAGATGAAAAATCTTGCAATGAAATCGTGTCACGACATGATTCTAAAAGATCGAATGGTGGTTATCGCAACTATGGGACTTGAAAAATTTCTTGCAGCTGCTTATGGATCAAACTATGTGAAATCTGATGAAGTTCTTTCTACAGTTTTTAAAGGATTTGCCATGAGAAAAGGATTTCCGTATAAAAAACAATTTAACAAACTGTAAGTTGATAATTTACTAATGATCAAATGTTTCAAAAAATCACAACCATTACAAATTATTTGTGTATTTCTAGAATACGAAGAATATTTGAGACAAAAATTTTTAAAAATCAAGAAGTTTTTAATGTTCCCAGTGTTGAAGATGCAATGAAACCTGTATCTGTGGAAGATTTATATGGTGCACTTGGAATCCTCATTATAGGCTACACTTTGTCCTTCGCTTGTTTCCTCACTGAAATAATTCTTGGAAAGTTGCTGAAATAGAAACGTTGAGTTATATGTTACAGCAACTTCAAATTAATCTGCATGCTATCAATTTTTACAAACTTTACATATGTGGAGGCATTCGGCGACAGCAACGCTGCAGTTGCTATAATAAAGCGTATGGCTAAAGTAGTGTTACGTGACGTTGCTATCTAAAGGCTTTTTGCAAGCAATTTGCCATTGTTCGAGCGGATATTTATTCGGTTACGATAAATCGCTTTATAACAGCACACTTTACCTTTTTTTGTGGGTCATTTTTTAAAATAATTAAAAAAGCATATTAAAATTCCAAAAACTTATCTTCAATTTAAGTTTATCTTAAGTGTTGAAAAACAAAAGAAAATTGCAAATACAAAAATACCATACGCATAAATGTTCTGCTTATGGTTTCTGAATAAAAAAAAACACTTGTTAATATAGCGAATACCATTAGCCAACCTTGCAGAAGTATATATAATGGGCGCTAAATGCACCCATACTCTTCGCGTTTCATCTAGTTATATTTTTAAAGTGCATTTGTCAAGTATACAAACATATCTTTTAATGTGAAATATTGGAAAAATGTTGCACATTCACGAGTAGTGTCTGAAACTCGAATACAGACCAGTTTCCCTTAGAAAGTTCTCCCAGAAAGAATCTCTTCTTGGCAGATTGTATTTTGTTTCGTTATATAAATTCTTCAATTCATTGCGCTCAGCTCGGCGTGCATTTCTACACGTAATCTTTTATATTTTAAATATATGTGAAGCAGAGAGGAGTAAACTAAAAATAACGTAATGATTTTCCCAACATCAGTCAACTGCAGAATTATATTTGACAATTTTATTTACAAATTTCAGTAATTTATGATGATTTTCAAACACAAATCGTGCTACTATTTAAACACTTGGTGTATTTCCATTTTTATTTAGTTGATACGAGTATTAATACACATTTCGGGTGATGCTCCTTCTCGGTCAACTTGTATTCCCTCTGTGTATATGGAGTCTTGTTGCTGAATTGTGTGCATTTTTGCTTTCGGTGATTGCTTTTCTTAATGACCTTTCTTGATGATTTTTCGTGATGAAATTCGCCGTTTAATTTCTATACTTTGTTTTCAATTTCCTGAAACCGTGTTATATAATTTTTCATGACTCTCAAACACAAATCGTGCTTATACAAATTTCAGTAATTTACTCAAAAAGCGATGTAAGAAATTGTTGTAATTAATTTTAATTTACATATTCTGTATTTTAATAGATGAAAGTAAAGACGTTTATTCTATCTAGTACGAACTAAGAATAAATTTTAAGTCTAGAATTAAGCTACAGAACAGTTGATATTCACACAAAAAGCAAACTTCATACCTTCTTTGATGCAATTCGAGGCCCTCGTGATTTCTTCATTTATAAAATTTACAATTAAAAAATTACACCTATTAGTAGAATTACCTGTATTATAATTAACTTAACGTATTGTAATTGTAGAGTATGAGACTTATAAGTTGTCAATTAAATGTTATTTATAATTGAAAAATACGAGTTTCCTTTTTATTAATCAACATTTCATTTTATGCATGGCTCAATGTCACGACTTGGTGAATTTATTAAAACTTGACAAATAATTTATCAACAACTTTTAAATCCATAACCTTTACTTATAGAGACTCGTTTCGAGCTTTCGCCCCTCTTCAGTCTGTTACTTAATAATCATATGTATGAGTTTCTCATAATACATAATATTTTTTTATGATAATTAGAAAAAACCTACCATGACGACCCAAATAACATAGATGTGACGACTAAATCCCTGTTTCAGGGATACATTTATTCTATACATCTAGTTCATTTTAAGTGTTTTCCTCGTAGATAGGTTGTATCTTTTAAACCTTCCGCACTACGTCTTCCCTCCTACCTTCATCCTCCCTGCTAACTTGACTGCTTTCCCCGTTTGCCTCACAACGTGCGACTTCTCTCCCAGAACTGCCTATGCCTACAACTGTATAAATATTCTTCTTGAGATTATTTTAATAGTTGTATCCAGTTTTATAAGCATAAAAATATGAATTTCTAAGCTTAGGTTCTTTTTTTGTCTGTAGTAATTTCGAAGCTTTTTTTAAATTTTGTTTTGTACCAATTTTTTTCCCTGTGTAATATTACAACATCAGTTTTATCTATGTTGCAGTTACGAGTTGTGCAGTGTTCGTAAAAACAGAGTTGATTCTATTATATTTTAAATGCGCGATGTGTTTTTTTAATCTTATTTCCAATTTTCGTTTTGTTTCTCCAATGTATGCTTTCAGTGGTTCGCATGTGCAAGGTATTTTGTGAACGACGTCAGTAATGTTGTATTTAACTTGTTGTTTATTTACACCAAGTTTAGCCTGCCAGATTCTTTTTGTAAGTTTCTGTAAGTTTGTGTTAGTTTTATATTTATTTTATCGAAACTTTTATTTATCTGTTCAAAGAATCCACAAATATAGGAGAAGAATGCGTATCTAACTCTGCTTTTATCTTTGTTTTGTTTATTTTTCAGCCTTTTATTGTAGATTGTACTTTCCCAGTATTTTACTATTCGTTGTGGATAGCCGTTTAATAGAAATTAAGTTCGTAGTTCGCTGAGATGTTACTTCTTTGTGGGTACCAAGGAGGGTCGACGAGGTCAGACCTCTGGTTAATGTCGGCAACAAGTCGGAGGGACTTGCCCACTTGTCAGAAATGGCTTAATTTGTCGGTAGGGATCCTGTAGGGACAGGACTGCTTTTTATCTGGTCGAGTGTAGGAGGGAAAGTGGAGTCGTGGTAAGACGATAAGCGAATATTCGAGCAAACAAGACACCATTTAACAGGTTAACAACGATTTAATGGAAAACAAAGTACACATACAAAAATCTGACATTAAATGGGGTGACATCTATATATATATATATAGCTCTATATATTCCTATCACGCGACGGGAGAGAGAGAGTTCACATAAAAGGGTTCCATACCTCGGGGACAATCAGTAATTCAAATAGGCTGTTCGTCACGATGATCGAAGATTCCTTTCTAGGGAAGGTTCGATGGCACTTACGGCACAATAGTCAATATATTCTCGCGATTCGATCTTAATCGATGAACGACTCTCCACCCACAGGGAGAAAGGGAGCCTCTTATATATCTTTTTCTGCTGGGAATTTTTGTCACGTGCAGGTGCTTAGGCCATAGGTGTTCCCGGGATTGGAAACAATACGGCGAATTCGGACGCTAACTATAAACTTAAGTTGCAAGATGATCTGTACGCAGCATAAGAACAATGGATAGTTGACAGTTATACGGCCGGGGACGCATATTTTCTCGTCCGGGACCGTTTTTAGGCAGGATGTTTACATCCAAGTCAGTTTTTAGACGGGATGTTTATAATAGTAGAATTTTTCGATTCGATATAGGGATTCATTTTATTATAATTCGTATTATATTCGGATTATAACCGGATAGAGGAAAGGGGTAATTATTAATTCGAATATAATATATTACAACGTTTGTTCCCGGGGATTTCCAGATCTCACATTCATTTTACGCTTTCTTTAAAATCATACTTAATTAGTGTGATTTTAAAATGATTTGTTTTGTTATTGTTCGGAGGGGCAAGAGGTATGGTTACATGAAATTGATGTGGGGGTTTTTTTTTCTTCTCTCTTGATGACAAATAATCGGTAACAAAGTTTACAACGAGCAGCGACTTAGTCGCGTTAAACAGAAATTCTATATCAAGTATATACAAATAAATCTTGACGCGTGTTCGACGCGTGACTATCTTTATAGCTGGAGGGTGAGAGACGTAAGTCCTGGGTGGCTTGGAAGTGGTCGGTTGGCTGGATGACGTCATTGTTGAGTTCGAGTCGAGAGTGCAGTTCAAAGTTCACAGTGAGTTGAGACTGTTCGTTGGAATTTTCTTTGTGTGAAGAAGCTAGATGGTTGGTTGGTGATCGTTACTATTTGAATGTACGGATATAAACGATGTCGGATACTGATAAAATCGCAGGTAAGTTAGGAAAGGTTTTCCTTTGTCGTGCGTCCACATGGATGGATTTCTGGCACTTAATTCGGATGTCTGGTCGTAACAGGTTCGTGAGTCCGCATTCTACGGGTTGAGGTGCTGAAATTGGACTGTTCACAGTTAGGAAAAATTTTAGATCAATGAAAAGGTGTTCGGCGTTCTCACGGAGTTCGGTACAGAGGTAGGGAGATTTACAATAATTGTCGATTTACTCTCTTTCTCGATAATTTTGTCTAAGCTCAAAACTAGCTAAATATAAAATTTCTCAATGGGGTTAACTAAAAATTAAAATAATATGGAATATAGCGCGAGTACGAAGGTATAAAATAATGTTTAGGATAATATAAAGTAAAAATATAAATGGATTGCAATATGGCGGTTGGGTGTTTAGTTAAGGTACCCTTAATAGGTTTGAAAAACGGGTTGTTGTTTTCGTAGAGTTAGATCGCCTCGGGGTGTCACTTTCTGGGAAGGGCTAGGCAGAGTCTCGGCTCGAGGTTGACCTAGATCTTCGTGGAAGGAAATTTCTTCCGGTCTTATATCCAGTAAACGTTGTTGGTTCGGTGAACGACTTATTTTGCATCGTCGGTAATATCGAAAGATGCAGATGAGGCAGAGTCCAATAACAATGATCCCAAGGCAGCTGGCGATTATGGTTATTATCGAAAAAGGGAAGGATGAGGGAGTTGATTTCGGTGTCATTCGTAACAGGTGATCGAGGTCATAGGTGACGGCTGATAACGATCGATCGGCGAGTCTAATATCGGAATTCGCGTTCAAATTCACGCGTTCGGGTGTTTGTGGTTCGACGAGTCGTTTCTGGAGTAGCTGAATTTCTGTTCGGTTCAAGATTTGCTCGATTTGGGGAACCACTAAGTGTTGCGCAATTTCGAGTTGTAGGGTGGTTTGCATTTTGAAGTGCGAGGTGAGGATAATTCCAGGCAGGTAGCCTGTACATGCGTTTTGCAGCTTGATTATCCCTGTATTGTTTATTTTGTGCGCAGTAGATGAAAAGGGTGATTTCTGATGTCTAGTAGGACAACGGATAGTTAAAGTCAGAGGGTCAGAAGTGGAATAGATCCATATTCCTTGCTGATCCACTCTCTTAAATATGGGTGCATATTTTGTTACTATCTGGCGAGTGCAGAGGTCTTTGACCTTGTTTTCATTTCCGCTAAACAGAGCATATTCGCAACTTTGTTGAGGGAATCGTTGGATAGGAACGTCTAGGGAACAAATGGGTACATGGGCCATTTGGCACAATAGTAATTCATGTCGTTGCAATAACATGTAGGATTGTCTATCCATAGCTAGAGCAATGATAGGATAATCAGTTTGAAACTGGAGGAAGGTTTTGAGGAAAGATATATATGTAGGAAATTTAATAATCTAATACATATCAAAGTATCCACTTGGGGTGATCAAAGGAATTTTGGCAAATATTTTTAATTTGCCGGGCAGAGCTACGGCAATGGTGGTAATCCATTGATAGTACTTGAACAGGGTATCCGGTTTAATAAATTCGATCATGGAGTAGCCTTCTGGCAGCTGAAGTTGAATATCCCGGAGAGTTTGTAACATAATCTCTCGGGAGATAAAATAGGAGCTTAATTGGCTATGTTCCAAAACATCAATCGCTTCTCGCAATGCTACTAACTGGAGGTGGAATTCTTGGATAGAGAATTTGAGTATTCGGAGTATTATTTCAAAAGCTAGTTCGTAGCTATATAGCTTCATTACTTCTTCAAAAGATTCTTGACGTTTGAATAACACATAAATCTGATGTCAGTTGGTTTTGCTTATATTGAGAGTATTGTTTAACAAGGTAGCCTGCGAGCGTAATAAATGGATAATTCCCGCATTTTGCTGATTGAGATTTGATATTTCGGTATTAAAGGTCTCGATGTCATCAGAGGTGGCTGTTCCGAAAAGGAATTTAAGAAGTTTTCCTCCTCCGTCGATTAGACCTTGTTTTTCTTTCTGTGGCAAGGGTAAAGTGATTAGAGTAGTGAGTTCCCCTGATATTCTCTACGATAATTAAGAAATGAAGCTCGCATCACCTCGAAGCCTTTTGTAGGGACATGTTCAAGTGGTTGAAGCTTCGCCTCCAAATAGCTCAGGGATTGTGAGATGAATTGAATTTGGCGCTCTACATGGTCGAAGGATAGTTCAGTGACCAAGGTCAAGTGACTGGCGGTCATTAGGAAATTTCCTTGATAAAGGAAGATAACGCCTTTCGTGAGTTCCATGGAGGTTTCCGTTGGTGTGAACTCGATGAGAAGGAGAAGGAAAAAAACTGAGGATACTTCATCCTGAGTAGTGGGTAGGGCACACGTCTTGCTAAAGCCGTTGGGTTCAAGCTTCACTTCTTGAGCTAAGGTATCGTTCACTAGAACAGGAGGAAATATTTGTTTGTTAATATGGCGGGTACCTCATAGTTTTACAAAATAGTCTATTTTAGGGTAACCGATATTGTTACGGTAAGTTACGTCGGGCGCGGCAAGAGGCGGTCTGTAGGAAGATGGTTACCGAAATCAATGAAGGACAAAAACCCTCTATATTTTTTTTCTCTCTGTTTTTATTATGGATTTATACATATTGAGGGTACTTAATATATATAAGAATATAACGAATATTATACATGTGGATAATCAGGTGATTGGTATAATAATATGGTCCATTGTATATATTTCCTTACAGATGTAGGAAGAAATGATACCAGTGTTTACGGGCGAGAAGTGTGGCGGCGGTTGCCCGAAGGGAGAGTTGATCAGGAGGCTCTTCGGGACGGTGGTGGATCAAAAAGCGGAGTGTGGGCAGCGTGGGGAGTGACATGGTTTCTTTGTTGATAGGCCTGTTCACTGTGTTGATTGGCCTCCCGAATGGCTTCGTCGTAGAGAGCTGGGCACTCACTGCCGATGGGAAGGAATATATGGACTGGCATGTTTCCCTTTTGCCGCTGCGAGCGAGCGAAATGTAGGGCGGCTCGCAGAGACGCGGTTGGTATTTCTTCTCTAGGCGGAGGTGGAGTTGGGGACGGGAAATCGGGTTCCCACTAGCCATCTGCATCCGCCATTCTGCAATAAGGGAGAGGGGATTAGTTAGTGGCAATATTAAAGAAGAATTAAAAAATTGTTATGGTCGCAGAACAAATGCACCAGATCCACTGGCAATTCCAGAGGTTTGCAAGAGGGTTGGGGGTCGTCAGACCTCCACACGTGAATGTGGGTAGATCTCCAATGGAGGGTGTGTGGCCTTTTTTTAAAAGCTATTAGATAGGAAAAGGGGGAAGAGTTGAGAACGCGGTCCGTAAGGCGATAGACATTAATAAGAAACGTTGGGTGATTAGAATGTTGTTTAGTAACCAAAAGAAGGAATTGTTGGAAGTGGCACTCTAATATAACGGCCCAGGTTTCAGGTAGGGTGTCGCTGGCAGGGACACCCAAAAAGGTTAGGGAAAACTGACAGAGTTTGGATACTTGGGGATGGGTTTAGAGGATATGGGGCGTTAAGTCAACGCGCTTGCCTTCCCATCTGCAGTTGAAATGCGTAAAAGGGCAGATTATCGGTCTGTATCGGCAGTTGGTTTCATGTGTCTCTCGTTCTGCCTCCCGCAACACCGCGGAACATCCGAAGGTGTTATGGCGGCAAGGTAACTGCAGGGTGGCGGCGATTTGCTCTAGAGCAAGGTTTCGGATGTGACCGAGAGTCTCCCGGCACGTGTGGCACGTGGTTATCCGAGGGCGGCACAGAGAGCACACAAGGTGGCCATTAGTGCATTGGAACACCGGTGGTTTGATGATGTTGTAACAGATGGGAAATGTTAATAAAGTTGTCAGCGTCGAATCTTGTTCCAAAGAAGCCATAGTCGTCTGGAAGGGAAAAGAAACTGGGTCAGAAGCAGGGAAAAAGGTATGAATTAAGTTTCTAAAATCTTTATAAAATCTACCATAAGTTAAATTATGGGGAAGATGACCTACTAGAGGCAGGTGAGATGAATCAAGGTATGCAGCTGCGCGTGGGGCGAGGCATTACCCAAGGGAGTTCTGCAACCGGCTCTTGGCTTCGAAGGGCGTACGGGGGGTAGATTCCGGTTCTCTGTCTGATTCCGCCTCTGATGCTTCGCTTCCCCGTTCCTCGCTCTCACTTACGCTTTCCGGTTCCGGCTGCTCCTCTGGTAGAGGAGTGGGTATGGACGTTAAGTTAAACTCATCCCAAGGATCGAGAGAAGTGGGTTGTTGTGGCGTCGCAGTATTTGTATCCTCTTCCAGGGAGGGAAGTGGCACGGCCATTACATCAGGATTAAGCTTAAATTCTTGTCGTGCCGGGGTAGGTTTTATCCGATCCGCATGTACGTGCAGTTTCCACTTAGTCTTAATGTTTTCTATTCGGAAGTTAACAGGACTAAGTCTTTCGGTAATTCTGTATGGTCTTGACCATCGCGCTGCTAATTTTTGTTTTAATCCTCGAGGGGTGACGACTTCTTTTAATAACACTCGGTCCCTTATTTTGTAACTGGGAGGTCTATTCTGTCTGCGATGCCGCTCTTGCCTTATCTCGGCTGCCTGTTTTGAGTATTGTTGGGCGGTTTGATGCGCATGTCTCATCCGTTGTCTTAATTCGGAGGCAAAGTTATCTTCTATGTCATAGGATATTCTAGCAGGGCTTTCAACTAAGTCAAAAGGATATGTGGGGTCTCTTTCCATATAACAAGAAAAAGGGACTATCGTTAGTAGAGGCGTGTACTGAAGTATTGTAGGCAAATAATGCGTAGGGAATCCATTCGTCCCAGTCGCGTTGATCTTCCGAAAAGTAATGGGATAGAATGTCAATTAAAGTTTTGTTAAATCTATCGACAATGCCATTACAGGCTGGATGGTATGCAGTAGTGAGAAGACGCTTTATTTGTAATAGATTACATACCTCCGCAAACATTTTCGATATTAGGTTCGGTGCCCTGTCAGTTAGCAACTGTGTCAAGTTCGAGTGACGTAGGACAATATGAGTCACGAACGCCTTCGCAATTGTTTTGCTAGTAACATCAGGTAGTGGGACGGCTTCTGCATACCGACTAAAATGGTCTATAAATACTAGGATGTATTTATTCCTGTTCGTAGTAACAGGAAGTGGTCTGACGATGTCCATGGCGGTGCGCTCGAACACATGAGAAAGGGGCGCAAATAATTGTAGTTCAGCCTGTGCTCGGCGACCACGTCGTCGATGTTTTGCACAGCTTTGACAACTTTGGCAGTAATTTGGGATTTCTTTAGTCATTTCCGGCCAATAAAATGATCTAGCTATTTTTGTTCGCATTTTAAGTTCTCCCAAATGTCTAGCCAGGGGATTATCATGAAAAGTAAAAAGAATATATTCCTTGAGACTTGCAGGAATAACGATTTGTTCCCACCAATCTGTATGTGTCTTATTTGTTCCTTTGTGGCAAAGGGCTTCGTCTTCATTGAGATAAAACTTTTCTAAATTCAAATTGTTATAAGTTCCAGAGGTTTCACCATCCTTTAACGCTTGTATAATAGCACTCCAGCGTTCATCCCTTCGCTGAGAATTAGCTATTTGAGCTATAGAGAAAATAGGATCAACTTCCCTTATTTGTCGGATTGGTATACGACTGAAGGCGTCAGCATTTTTATAAGAGTTTCCCGCCTTATGTACGATATCAAAGTTAAATTCCTGAAGGGAAAGAATCCAACGAGACAATCTCGAGTTTGTAGTAGAATCCTTGCAATCTAAAAGCCATCGAAGGGGTCGATGATCGGTAATAATGGTAAATTTTCGGCCGTATAGGTACGGTTTGAAATATTTCACAGCCCACACTGTGGCTAAACACTCGTTATCAGTTGCGCTATAATTTAACTCCGATTTCCTTAGTAACCGGCTAGCATAGGCGATAGGTTTCTCCTGGCCATTCTCTTCTTGGGACAATACTGCTCCTAGGGTGACGTTTGACGCATCAGTTGCGAGGAAAAAAGGTTTGGTAAAATCAGGAGATTTTAATAATGGTGCCGACGTCATAATTTCCTTAAGTTTCTCGAAACTCTCTTGTTGATTAAGTCCCCATTCGAAAGGTACATCCTTTCGAAGTAGGTCTGTTAGAGGTTTGGCGATCTTTGCATAAGCGTCCACATGTCGACGATAATAGCCAGTTAGGCCCAAAAAGGATCGAATCTCCCGCTCGTTCACAGGTTCAGTTCAGTTCAGTTATTTAATTAAAAAGATACCAAAGGTACATAACCGGTGCCGTAATACATAACTGGATGAAATATAACAGAGTTACAATAAATATATGAGTTACAGATATGTAAATTATTTAACCAGAATAAAGCATAACATCAACTACAAATATAGTGACAATTAGACAAAAAAAAAAAAAAAAAAAAAAAAAACACAGAGCACAGACAATAACAAACATAGCACGAACAATTTTATAAACTAGAGGCGTCTTCGCCAAGACGGTAAACTTGCAATAATTGTTTGTAAAATTGCGTCGTCTCTTTGCTGCATATGGACTTTCTTTAGCGTCAGTTCCATTTGGTCCAGTTATGTTTGCAGCTATTCGTACCTTTCTCTTCAATATTGACGTCAAATTCTACAATTCTATTTTATTCACGCATCTCACTATCGTTTTCGATGCGTATTTGACGTGAATGATTGTCACACTCTTGAAGCACTCTTGAAGTACTCTTGAAGCGTTCTTGAAGCACTTTCTTAGCACTTTTGTAGGACTCTTGTAGCTCTTTTAAAGTAGTTACTAAGTATTTAGATGTGAAGATGATGAATACACGGTGAGCTAGAGTTAACGAAATCAAGGAACACACAATATGGCTGTTGGCAAAGAATGAGATCAAATTGATTGATGATAGAAGTTAAGATAGAAGTAGAAGCAATGCTTCTACCTATATTGTATTGCAGGAAGCTAATTTAGTCTTAGGCTGTAATTCCATAGTCAGTTCTATTTATTAGATTGGTTTTGATTCTCATGTATACCCTACAAGAACTATCTCTGGCATTATGCCCAGCCATGGTGTGTTCATGTCTACAGTTACAACATACCGGAGGTTGGTCTATATTTGTGCATTCGTTATAGGTATGTTGACCAGAGCAGTGGCTACATGTGGGCATCTCTTGGCTGCACATTGCTGTGGAATGGCCATACCGACAACACTGAAAGCATTGGAGCACTGGGCAAAAATCTGTTGTTTTACATTTTGACCATTGAATTGACAGTTTTTCTATCTTTAAAAGTTGATTTCTTAGACTAGGTGTTACCTGAATAACCCAATTGTTGTAATATTTATTTTTCCTTCCCATTCTGAATTTCGCCCTGAAAGCATCGTTGAATTCCTCTTCCTTATATGTTTCACTGATAAGGTCATTTTGTCTGTAAATGTACAATGGTAGCTCTTCCCTAGTAATCTCAGTAGGAACTGAAAAAATGGCCACATGTGGCAGCAATTTCCGAGGCTTCCTTATCAATAATTGGGGAACTTCTGTAGCTATGTGCCGCTCAAGCTTAAGAGCGTTTTCAGGGTTCCCAATCTCTATAGCAACTCCTCCACCTCCAATGTTTTTCACTTTGTCAATTCCAATACCTAACTGCGATGGTTTGACCATCTCAAATAATATCTGCCGCACTTTATTGCAACTTTTCTCGCTGTCTTTACTGTATAGGAGAAGTACCTCCCTGTTTGTTCCTAAGTGTCTCAGTCTTTTATCAGTGTTAAAAAGCTTGCCGTTTTTCAGAGCTTGACTATAGTTTCTTTGTGGAGGAGTGTATGTGTGTCTGTATGATGCCAAGTTCTCCAGTTTTTCTTGAATGTATGTCTGATTTTTAAGAATTTCTGAGATGGGGGCGTCAGGCAAGGCCGCCCCAAGGCCACTCAAATTCTCCTGAGTTGTCTTTAGAACAATTTTATCTTTTATATTAATCAGTTGTTCCTGCATATGTATTTGGTTGTTAATGATGTCAGAAATTGGGCCTTCGTTCCTCAGCTTATCAAGGCTTTCCTCAATTTTTTGAGCTTTCGTTAAGATGGAATCCACATTTAATTTATTCATAATTTTTGTAGAATGTTGAATAATTTGGGCATTAATTCGATTTCCAGTTTCTCTTAATTTATCTGTAATAACCTTATCTGTACTTTCTGTAATTTTTCTTTCTATCGCAGATATTTTTTCTAATACCTCTCTCTGTATGACTGCCTGATTCCCATCTCCTACAGTTTGAATGAGATTATGTTCAATTGCGTCCAGTTTTCTTAATATGGTACCCTGAATATCAGAAATTTTTCCTGTGTTAATCATTTCAGTCAAATCAGACTTGGTTGCCAATGTGTTAATTCTATCTATAAAAGGCTCCATAGATTTCATTTTGTCAAATGAGGATTCGGCAGAGTCAATTAATTTTTGGAATTGGTCTAAAATAAATTTCATGTGTGATGTAACATGAAATTTACCATTCGGGTTATTAATGGCATATGTTTTAACTTCGTCCATGATACGTTTTGCATCCTGCGAAAATTGTTCCCTAATGTATAATTCCATCCCGATATTAAATGTCTAATTATATCAATAATATAAAGTGCAATGGGAATAAATTAGAGCTAATAAGTAGGACTATAAATATCAGCTCCAATAAAGACTCGAACTTCCGGTTGTTCTTATACGCTCTATGGCAAAAGGTCGATGACCGTAGCCATGACAACCAATGTTGAGTAAGATGTTGATAATTTCTTAAATTCTAGAATCGCCATAATTTAAATTCTATTCGGTGGATTTGCTTAAAATTTTCAACACAGGTTACTGATCGTGTCCCCGAAGAAATGACCGGATAGAATTGGGATCCGTAAAGCCGGAAGCGTAATATCGGCGTTCGATTACCGACCGGAAGTATCGGCACTTTTCCGCTTATCTCAGCGAAAAATGGTCCTAGGACCCCCAAATTTTGTGCCGAATAGTAAGACGACAATACGCGTTAGACGCCGTCTCAAATCCGGTTTACCGGATTGCGGAAATACCGGATAATCGAAAAAAGTACCGTTTTCGATTGTATTTCACAAATGTTCGATTTAAAAGGTCCTACTTGACAAATTATCGTCTGTCCTGTCTTCCGAAAAAACTGTATACAAATTCCATCATGATTTATCACCAAAGAACCACATAAAAACAAGATTCCTCAGAGCACAAACGAAAGCAACATTCCATCATCTCCAAAAGCTCCAAAAGCTGCAAAAGCTGCTCGTTCACAGGTGTGGAAAAATCTAGAACGCTTTTTATCTTGTCGGAGTCTGGCTTTATGCCATGTTCCGAGATTTCATGGTCTAAAAATTTTATGTGCCGGCGCAGGAAATGGCATTTTTTTGGCTTTAGCTTTATTCCAGCATCACCTAATCTTTGGAAAATCTGTTCCAATCGTTCAAGGTGGCTAGGGAAATCAGGACTGAAAGTTAAGATGTCGTCCATATATACAAGGCATGTCTTTCCCTTTAGGCCATGTAGGACAAAATCCATTGTTTGTTCAAATGCTGCAGGCGAATTGCGCATCCCCATGGGACATCTGTTCCATTGGTAGTGCCTATCTGGGGTGGAGAAAACAGTCTTCTCCTTATCACACACACTTAATTGCCAAAATTTGGAGACGGTATCCATCGTAGAGAAATATTTCGCTTGTCCCATTAGGCTGAGAGATTCTTGCACTTGAGGCAGGGGATAAGGGTCTACCTTAGTAATTTTATTTAGTTTACGATAGTCTATCACTAAGCGTAATGAACCATCCTTTTTCTTAACTAAAAGAGCAGCGGAGCTCCAAGAGGAAGTAAAGTGCTCAATAATGTTATGGGCCAAAAGGCCATCCACAATATCATTTAATTGCTGCCGTTGGGCATAGGGGATTCGATAGGGAGGAGTGTAAATAGGTGGCACGTCACCTGTATCAATTTTATGTTGCACGATATCGCAATAGCCCAAATCGTAGTCGTGTAAGGCAAAAACGTGCCTGTATTTATACAAAAGGGTTAAAAGGGCTTGTTTCTCATGTTTAGGAATGCCAGTCCAGTCAAACAGCTGCCCAAATTCATTCTTTGGAAGGGCGGCAATTTCTCATTTTTTTATGGCATCCACAGGCATCGATTCTTCTAGCGCTTCAAAAAATGTGCCAACTTTGACACCTTTCTCTAGTTTAATCATTTCGCTAAAAGCATTCCGGAGACGTACAGGGACTTGTCCCTTGTTATTAGAAGCGACCAATAGATTAACTCCCGATATTCCTTCCTGGGTGAAGGGGATAGTTTCTATTACTCCCGTCTTACGAGTCCGCGTTACTCCTGAAATCCTAGCAGTTACTATATTCTCTGTCAAAGGAGGAAGTTGACAGGGTTCTACAGTCACTACGTCATTCCCTTCCTCCATTTCCGTTGGACAGTAAGGCCCTTTATTTGACCCAGTCTCTTCCAATAATTGGGGGGCATCGCTACTGACCCTTTTTCGTCTTCCTCTGTTCCTTTCTGCCCTCTGTTTATCTATTGCAGTCTTAGTCTCCCCCTTGTGGTCTCTGGCAGTCTCAAAGGATATCACCGTCCAGGAGGGGAGGAGTAATTCTCTTGCCTTTAAATCAATAAGAAAACCTTTTTTGGCAATCATATCTCTGCCGATAATGCTGTCGCAAGGGTAGGTAACGTCTCTGTCCACAAGACAACAAGCAAATAGGAAGCACAAGTTTCCTATCTGAAAGGTAGGGCTTATAATGCCATAGGTTTGAATAAGGTGCCCAGTAGCACTTCGTAACTCAGTTTCATTGGTCTGAGCTATGGAAACTCGTTTGTTGATAGCGTCCACAGAAGCTTTCGACAACAGGGACACTTTGGCTCCCGTATCTATTTGCACTACGGCCGGATTTCCGCCGATATAACAATCAACGGCAGCGTCGCATGGGGAAGTTGTATCTTTGGTAGTATTGAGAGGGACAGGTTTTCGAGTCCGTCTCGGAGTAGTGGTAACAGTCTTCCGACTTGGATATTCGGCTGACCCTTGTCTATTTCTAGGAGGAGAATTAAAGGTTCGTCAGAGAGTATATCGAGGTCGTCGGCCTTGAACGCTTCGCACATTGCCTTTCCATTGGGTCTGATTTGCTTCTGAGGGTTGTGGTCAGAAACGGACCCGGTTACTGTCAGGAGCTCTTTTGCTCCTCAGCTAAAATTCATTCCGTTGTTGGGCGCCGCGATTGTTATTGTCATTATCTCGGCGCTTAGGCGAGTTTCGGTTTTGATTTGGGTTCGATTGGGTTTGACCATTGGGTCGATTGGATCGATGACTAGGAGGACTAAAACGATTTTCGCTCCGCCTGAAAGGCGGTTTATTAAAAGTTATATTAAAGTTCCCTCGATTATTCTGGCTAGAGATAGGGTTTTGAGAAGTAATGCTAGGAGAGTCGCGTTTTAAACCATCCATTCGAGTTTTAAGCTCCTCCACCGTGGCGGGTAAACGTTGGAGATCCTCTAAGGAGGGGGGAGAATCAGTCGATCTATCGTTTTCCCTAATTGTACGCATGATCCCTCGCAAGTTTGCGGTGAGATTCTCGACGGTTACTTCGCTAATAGCAGTTTGTAAAGCCTCATCAAACGTTGCAGGTTGTCGGCTCATGGTTCTCTTTCAGATCTGGATATCAATCCCGTTTAAAAATTGTGCCTTGAGTCTCTTGTCTAACTTATTTCTTTGAACTCTTTCGATAATCGCAGTTTCCGCAGCATTCGCACCGGGTTCGGGCTTGATCTCTATCTCCATGGCCAGCGCTTGGAGTCTAGCGGCATAAGTCTGTACATCCTCGTACGGTTTTTGGAGGCAGGCATAAAATTTTGATAATCTAAAGGTAAATGGCTTGCGTTTGAAGCGGGCTATCATTAATCTTTTAAACTCGTCGAAGACATCGACTTCTTTAATTCGTCTGTCCTTTCAGACAAATTCTCTAGCTATTCCCATAAGTTTTAGCTTAGCTACCGCTAACATCTGTGCCTTTGACCAGGCGGCGACCTTGGTAACGTCCGCTAAAGAATCGAAAAAATCAGTTATTCTAAGACCACCTGTTTCTCCCGTGAATACTGGCAATAAGGGTATAATACCGCCCAGGCCGCCCAACGTGAGGGGGTTCGACGCTGGATTAGGATTTGGGTTGCTTGGCCCAGCCGCTGGATGGGGATTGTCCTCCATTTGCGTTTACGGCTCGATTCTAGTATCTAAGGTAGAAAAAGAGACCAAATTCAGACGAGGTCGTGTTGCTCGGATATGGCTTTTTTTGTTCACCTTACCAAGGTTCCGAAAAAGTCGAAACCCCACTCCTGACACCAATTTGTGGGTACCAAGGAGGGTCGACGAGGTCAGACCTCTGGTTAATGTAGGCAACAAGTCGGAGGGACTTGCCCACTTGTCAGAAATGGCTTAATTTGTCGGTAGGGATCTCGTAGGGACAGGACTGCTTTTTATCTGGTCGAGTGTAGGAGGGAAAGTGGAGTCGTGGTAAGATGATAAGCGAATATTCGAGCAAACAAGACACCATTTAACAGGTTAACAACGATTTAATGATAAACAAAGGATACGTACAAAAATCTGACATTAAAAGGGATGACATCTATATATATATATATATATATATATATATATATATATATATCCCTATCACGCGACAGGAGAGAGAGAGTTCACATAAGAGGGTTCCATACCTCGGGGACAATCAGTAATTCAAATAGGCTGTTCGTCACGATGATCGAAGATTCCTTTCTAGGAAAGGTTCGATGGCACTTACGGCACAGTAGTCAATATATTCTCGCGACTCGATCTTAATCGATGAAAGACTCTCCACCCAGAAGGAGGAAGGCTGCCTCTTATATATTTTTTTCTGCTGAGAATTTTTGTCACGTGCAGGTGCTTAGGCCATAGGTGTTCCCGGAATTGGAAACAATACGGCGAATTCTGACGCTAACTACAAACTTAAGTTGCAAGATGATCTGTACGCAGCATAAGAACAATGGATTGTTGACAGTTATACGGCTAAGGACGCATATTTTCTTGTCCGGGACCGTTTTTAGGCAGGATGTTTACATCCAAGTCAGTTTTTAGACGAGTTGTTTATAATAGGAGAATTTTTTGATTCGATATAGGGATTCATTTTATTATAATTCGTATTATATTCGGATTATAACCGGATAGAGGAAAGGGGTAATTATTAATTCGAATATAATATATTACAACGTTCGTTCCTGTGGATTTCCAGATCTCACATCTTCTGCAATGAGCTTACAATGTTTTGTTCTCTTTACAATTTTTTTATACTCTGTGTTGAATATGTTTTCTTTTATGTACTGTGGGATGTTTGAATTGTTGTTGATCACCTTATTAATTTTTTCGCATGGCTTTGTATATAGCTCGAATTCATTTCTCTGTGCCTTTTTGGTTAATTTAATGTTTAGAAACAAACACAGATGAACTTATATGCGACATGAAAAATATGAAAATGAACAAAAATTACAAACTTGCAAGCCTAGAGATAGTAAATATCTACCCTTCGATAATCTGGAACATGATAGGAAGTACACACTCAAAGAGAATGAAACAAAAGAAAAAAAAATTAATTTAATAGAATTTGTATATAAAAGTAATTATTTTGAAATTAACAATAAGTTCTACACACAAGAATCAGGCATAAGCATGGGATCAGTCGTAGACCCGTAACTAGTAGAACTTGTTACGGTAGATATAGATCTAGCTATCAATAACGTTACAGGCATAAAGTTTTATAAACGATATGTGAATGACATAATTATACTATATCACCAAAACATAATAAAAGTAGAAGAAATAGAAAAAAATAAACAAATTAAATGATAGTATTAGATGTATGGTTGAAAATGAGACAAACAGAGTAATAAACTACTAAAACATTAAATTAACTAAAAAGGCCCAGAGAATTGAATTCGAGCCATATACAAAGCCATGCGAAATTAATAAAGTGATCAACAACAATTCAAACATCCCTCGGTACATAAAAGAAAACATATTCAACACGGAGTATGAAAAAATCGTAAACAGAACAAGCTCATTGCAGAAGAAAAAAAAACATCTTAGCAAACTACGAACTTAATTTCTAGTAAACGGCTATTTACAATGAATAACAAAAAACTGGAAAAGTGAAATCTACAATAAAAAGCTGAAAAATAAACAAAACAATGATAAAAGCAGAGTTAGATACGCATTCCTCTTTTACATTCGTGGATTCTTTGAACAGATGAATAAAAGTTTCAATAAAATAAATATAAAACTAACACAAACTTACAGAAACTTACAAAAAGAATCCGGCAGGCTGAACTTGGTGTAAATAAACAAGTTAAATACAACACTACTGACGTCGTTCACAAAATACCTTGCACATGCGAACCACCGAAAGCATACATTGGAGAAACAAAACGAAAATTGGAAATAAGATTAAAAGAACACATCGCGCATTTAAAATATAATAGAATCAACTCTGTTTTTACGAACACTGCACAACTCGTAACTGCAACATAGATAAAACTGATGTTGTAATATTACACAGGGAAAAAAATTGGTACAAAACAAAATTTAAAAAAAGCTTCGAAATTACTGCAGACTAAAAAGAACCTAAGCATAGAAATTCATATTTTTATGCTTATAAAACTGGATACAACTATTAAAATAATCTCAAGAAGAATATTTATACAGTTGTAGGCATAGGCAGTTCTGGGAGAGAAGTCGCACGTCGCGAGGCAAACCAGGGAAGCAGTCAAGTTAGCAGGGAGGATGAAGGTAGGAGGGAAGACGTAGTGCGGAAGATTCAAAACAGGTGTTCACCAGATACAACCTATCTACGAGGAAAACACCTAAAATGAACTAGATGTATAGAATAAATGTATCCCAGAAACGGGGAATTTAGTCGTCACATCTATGTTATTTGGGTTGTCATGGTAGGTTTTTTCTAATTATCATAAAAAATATTATGTATTATGAAAAACTCATACATATGATTATTAAGTAACAGACTGAAGAGGGGCAAAAGCTCGAAATGCGTCTTTATAAATAAAGGTTATGAATTAATTTTGTTGTCGCAAATTGCCTAATTACATGACAGTTTAGAAATGACAAAAAATAATGTGTAAAAATGCGTTATATTTATATTAATATCACACCCTCTATAATGTAATGTAGAGGGGATGATTATCAAATTGAACATCTTTATAAATATACACGTTCAACTTGATTCATTTTTATTTTTTTTCCTTAATAACTACAATAGTATTTTTGGTTACTTATATAAAATTATATGAGTCACATTTTGAAGAATTGCTTTTATTTTCTGTAAAATGTAAAAATCGAGTGGAATCAAGATTGTTTGTCATCTTTTGTAAAAGTGCTTTACTGTAATTTGTTTCAAATGCAAAGAAACTTATGAGTTATATCAAATCGGCATGGAAATTGCACGCTATTATTACACGCATTTATTATATTACAAGAAAAAAATGGATGAATGCTTCTTTAATTAACTTAAGTAAACAAAAAAGTAATATAATTTGTTGTACTTTACCTAAATCTAAATATATTGAAATCGATTTTTGTAAAAATAAATCGTGTGCATAGGAACTAATCTGTTAATTTTGACATCATGAATGGTGCACGACATCATTCTTTACTACACTTTTGTAACGCATTTTACAAATTCCAGGTAAAGCAGAACAAATAATCGTACTTGTATAAGGCAGTGGGCAACAAATTTGTAACCCAAAGCTGGCACTCACTTTTCTGTACTATATTAGCACTATATACATGATAGACTCTGGGATAATTTTGTAAAAGTTTAACACTTTATAACTTTTATCTTAGTATCGCTCTAAATTTCGCAGGAAAGACGGCGACCAGGAGCTAAAAATCAATGAATTTCACAATAATCGGTAAATCACCCAAGCGTTTCTGAAATATTTTGTATTCCAAAAGCTCTCCTACCCATCAAAACCACACCCATTTTTGATGCTTCTTCAGTTATACTTTTCCGCGTGATTTAAACGAGAAATTTTGAAATATTTTAACATTTTCTATATATAAAAAAACTAATATTTTTTTAATACAGTAGAGAGTCGAAAATCAGCATCAATTGGAGACTGAAGTTGTTCAGATTAGGGATTTGTTCCGATTACGGTCTATGTACGAAAAAATATATCAACCTGTCTGATGTTAAAATTTTTTTCGTTGCGTGTCGATTCCTGTTGAATTTTTCTCCGTCGCGTGTTGCTTCGCGTTGAATTTTCGTCGATTTTAAGCCTAACGAAAATTTTTATAATAATAATCGAGGCTATCATATCAATAAAAATTATTACTTTATTTTGTACAAACAAAATAAATATATTGAAGAATATAAAAACATGGAAATTATACTTTAGATGTAAATTTAGTATCAAAAACGTTCGATTCAGCACGACACAGTCCGACTGAAAATCGTGCCGATTATCAGGCGATTCTGATTACCAGGGTGCCGAATTTCGACTCTCTACTGTATAGCTTTTTAATATGGTTTAAGATACAGACTTTGAAAAACAATTTTTAGATTCCAAAAAATATAAATTAAATAAACCGATCATTAAAGTTTTAATTTTATATAAAAAAGAACTAATATTTTATTAATGTTTTAATAATTGCATTTTTTTTCTGAAACTTATATTCACATCAACTTATCTGAGAGCAAAAATATTTTGTGGCGCTATCTGTTGACAAAAATATTAAATTGCGATTAAATAAATGGTTTTTATGTTTGGTGACTAGTTTTTCATGTTTGGTGATAAGTTTTTTATGTGGCGATGGTTTTTTTTAAATTGGAATAAAGAACAAGGCTCTCTTTTATTTTTTATTATTTTTTTTTAACTCTTCCCGCTCTGTGGGCACTAAGAGAGCCTCTTTTAGAAGGCCCATTATGGGTTCGGCCAGGCCCACAATGGGGCGACCGAGTGGTGAGGGATGGGCCCGACATATCCGAATGGACCACCCCCCAAAAAATTCCTGGGGATTATTCGACCTGTTCAAATTTGATCCCGGGTCCCCCAGAGCAGTAGGCTGCCACCTTGACCGCTCGGCCATCCAAGGCTCTCTTCTATTGGAACTTTTGTGGTGCCATCTGTTGACAAAAATATTAAATATCATTTTTTAAATATTTTAATATATATAATTTTTTCTTTCAATATTATACGTTAAAAACATAACAAATATCATGAACCGTTGCTAATGGGATCATGCTATTTGTTATTTGGTTTTGATCAATTCTTTTATGACATATATTGTGTTCCTTAGTTTTTTTAAATGTCTGACACGATTCTAATTATCGTTAGTGTTTTTTATGTCACGATGATAATTAAATAATCGACAACTCTCTCTTTTTTACTGGAATAAAAAACATGACTTCCTTTTATTGAAAATAAAGAACAAAGTTTACAATCATAATATTATTTAAAAATTATACAAAATTATAAATGTATAAATTATATTTTAAAAAATAACGATTAAGTTAAATCTATTTTAAAATAAAAATTTAAAAAATTATAGTTTTTCACATATTTTCGCTAAAACATGAAGAAGGGTGAAATGATAATCATCTAATATAAATTTGTTCGATAAATGTTTTTGATTGGCAATGAGTATGCACCAATTAAGTTTATGCTTGAACTCTCCCATAAATTTTTCGAATAATTTTTGATATTTTGAAATAATGTCCCAATCTACATAGTTTACAAGTTCTCTAATAATTTCTTCATGCAATTGTTGATATTTACAAACAAGCTTCATATTGAGGAAATATTTAAAAGTTAATATGAAATTTTGACTCAGTTTTCGATATTGAGACACAAGATCCTAGTTCAGACGATCGTGATATCGAGTCAAAAAGTTTTCTGATAGAAGTTGATAGCGACAAACATCGTCCCAATTAATTTGTTGAACATGCTTTTTTATAAAATCGCTGGAGAAGCGTTTGTTTTTCCAAAGTTTACTTTAATTTAATTTATGTTGGTAATCGTTAATAAATTCATTACTAAAATTAGTATTTTCAGAAATAATGTTCCAATCAACTTTATCTTCAAGTGATCTTATTACTTCTTCAGTTAAATTTAATTTGGAGAAATTCTTCCAATTAAACTCCACACCTATTTCGTGAACTAACATTTCTATCTTATTATTATCCATTATAATAAAAAAACGATTTTTCCTTTTTCAATACTGATATGAAGAATAAATAGTTTTATTGATTGACTTACTTTATATATTTTTTATGACACAACTACTCAGGTCAATGAACTTAAAAAATGATGTAAGCGCAATCGTTTCTTTACTAATAAACTGGTTTTGTGTTAATGAATTCTTAAATTAAACAAGACACAAAATTTTCGAAAAAAAATGTAATTTATTGTTTTTTACTTTTGTATTCAGAATACATTTTCGGAATATTATTTTCGGGTCCACAGTGAGGAACGTGTTTGTCTGCGTCGGTAAAACAGTCTTCGAAATTGCCGAATATTTTGTCAGATTTCTCTAAAATTTTTAAGCTGAAATAATGATAACATTCCTTCGCTGTAAGCATCCATCGAAAGTGTTTCACTTTTGGTTTAAACCGCAGTCGAAAATCTACAGAGTATAGAATTTTAACGGTCAGAGGAAACTGTTGCGCTTTAGCAGATGCTTTAGCAGACTCTTCTGCAAACTCGATGCAAAAGAACGAGCTTCTAGAGAAGGCATAAGGAACTAATAATTTCTCATTGATAGGAAAAAACGCAGTCCAATGAATCGCGGGTAACATATCGTCATCGCAGCCTTCCATTATTTTTTCGAATAAAATAATTTTAAATTCGCGATTTGGTTTTATTATGTTTTCGTGCATGCGCACTAATGTTTTGTGATTTGTTTTAATACGCAATGATTTTTGGTTTTAAACATTATTTTACATCATGTCGTGTGAAACAGTAGCCATTCTTGTTAGTATAACCTGTTTTGAAAAAGTTTTTGTAACAGTTTTTATAGTTTTATTAAGTATATCGGGTTTTAAAGAAATTGATATAAAAAACACTACTTGCGAATATTCTTTACATATAGATAAAAACATTTATTTACATAAATGTGCAAATGCTGGAAAAGTTGTATATGATATTCGAAAATTCACGAGCGAAGGACTACCTCATAAATACATCGGTGTGCAATTATTAAAAAAGAATTTAACTCACTTTGTATGAAATGCGTTTAAAACACCGTCGAGTTGTATCGTCGTCAGTCCATCGCAATCTGGAAAAATTTCTTTAGTTCAAAAAATGTTGCTTGAAAATATCTATGAAAAACCTTTGAAAAGAATTTTATGGTGTTACTCGATGTTTTAACCTTGGTTTGTCGAAGAGAAGAATATTAATTTTAAATGTGGTATCCCTGGAAATATTGATAATGTAGATTTAATAATTATAGACAATTTAATGCATTTTTTAACCGAAAAAATTGCTGAATTATTTACCGTTCAATCTCGTCATAAAAATATAAGTGTTATATTGATGATGCAAAATTTATTTTCCTCGGAATGAAGTAATGAGGGATATAAGTTTAAATACTCATTATTTAATATTATTTAAGAATAATAGAGATGAAAGTCAAATCAACTGTCTTGCTCGACAAGCGTTTATAGGTAGGATGTCCTACTTTAAAGATGCATATTTAACCGCGACATCCAAACCGTACGGATATTTATTAATTGATTTCCACCTGTCTACAGATAAAGAATTGTGTTTAAGAAATTCGTGTTTCCCAACAATCAAGGTGTATATTGGGTTTATATTCCACAAAAATGAAGAATATCAAAAAACATTATAATTTGTTAAATGTGCTTGCAAAGACAACACCTGCTCAGAGAAAAGTGTTGTTAAAGGAAGCTTCTGCCGATCAAATAAAAGTTATATGTAAAATTTGTGTAAACACTCTTCAAGGTCGTTTATCAGTTAAAGTTAATAAGTTAAAAAAATATAAGGCGTGTATAAGAAAACTCACAAATAAAAAAATTGGTCTCCAAGCAAAAAAGAAGATTTTAGTAAACCAATCTGGTAGATTTTTAGATGCAATTTTAATTCCAATAATATCATTTGCTAAAAGAATTTTTGGATTATAAAAAAAATGGCTGAACGAATGGCATTAGTACCCCTCGAATTAGTACCTAAATATCAATTATAGAAACCGAAAATACGATTACATGATAATATCCAAAATTTATTAGAAGAAAGTACTTTATCAGATGATTTGAAAGTTAAATTATTAAGTTAACTATTTTCGAGATTTAAACAAACTATTCACGCACCAAAAGAACCGATTCGAGTCTCGTTGGTATCTCAACAACAGGTCTAAGAATCTCAACCATCGTTGGAATTGACAAAATCGTCGACTATCGAAGATCAGATATCAGTTTTTGTCCCGCTGCCATATCAAAAATATGTTCCGCATATCATTCAATTACTAAAGTAATAACAATACGATTGGAACGATAAAGGAGAATTTCTGGTAAATAATAAACCGGTAATTAATTCTTATATAGCAGATTTGATGTCGCATTTAATGCGAAATCGAAAATCTTGTATCGTACCTGTCGGATTTAATGAATTTTATCAAGCGATTATTAAATCTAATGTTCCCAGATAATGGATAGAAAATAAGGCACTATCGAGTCGATTAAGAATACACAGTGTAGAAAAAATCGCCCATTCTTCGTTTTCGAACACCTTCGATTCCACCTCCTCCGATACGATCAATTAGTAGCGAAAAAAAAAATTTCTTCTACGAAAATTTTTATAAGGATTGTATCATCGAAAAAAAAGCATATTTCATGGAAAGATTATTAAGCTATATATATTATACTCCATCGCATCCAGCATCGTTTGGTGGCGTAACAAGACTAATAAAAGCGACAAAGTTGCCTAGAAAAACTGTCGAACAATGGCTATCGACTCAAGATACATATACGTTGCATAAGCCCATACGAATAAATTATATGCGTCATAAAACTAAAGCGTTATACCAAGGAGAACTACTTCAATCCGATCTTATGGACGTTGGTCAATTTTTGAAAGACATTAATGGAATAAAATATTTATTAGCAACTATCGATGTGTCTTCTAAATATGCCTATGTAATTTTGGTAAAGGACAAAAAACCCGAAACGATAAAAAAAGCATTTCAAAAAATATTTAGAAAAGTAATACCCAGGTTGATACATATTGATAAAGAAAAGAAGTTTATGAATTCTGTTATTAAGGAATTGTTTAAAAAACATCAAATGAATCATTATTATACTCATTCTGAAACGAAAGCTTTAGTCGTAGAACGATTTAATAAAACTCTAAAAAATAAAATTTATCGCCTTATTACTTATCGAAATTCTAATAAATATATCGATGAATTAAATGATTCGGTAAAAGCGTATAATCATAGTAAACATCGAGCTATAGGATGATCTCCGGCCAAGGTGAAATCTAAACACCATTTACAAATTTTTAATTGACTTTATGATAAAACGAAAGCTAAAATAAAATATAAATATAAAGTCGATGATAAAGTCAAAGTCTCTAAAAAACGAAAAACTTCTACGAAAGGTTATTTACCAGGCTGGAGTAAAGAAATTTTCATTATAAAAGAACAACACCATACAATTCCTCCCACATATGTGTTGAAAGATTATAACAACCAGATGATTAAAGGTCGATTTTATACCGAAGAACTGCAGAAAGTAAAAAAAAAATAGATAATTTTTATGTGACTATAATAAGCACGGCAAGTATGGATTTTTTTCCAAACAATACTCAATCCTCCTTTACATCGAAAATAATCCACCGATAAATTTATCAGGATCATGGGAAGTGGCATTATCCCAGATAATAATACCTCAATCATGGTTTAACATCTCTAGTGAAAATAACGAGTATGTCATTACTACTAGAGAAACAAGATCGTTTAGAGTAAAAGCCGAAAATTTATCTACATTAATCTTACATTATCTTACATTACATTACATTACATTACATTATCTACATTATCTTACATTACATCCTATGGGAGATGTCAAATCAAGTAATATATTCGAGAATATTACGAATAATTTGAAAGCTTTAGGAAAGGATCGTTTTATTAAATTTTCTCTTAACCAAGACAATAGCACGGTGAAGATTCAACTGGATATTGATTGTGAATTACATATAACTCCAAAAGAGAGACCTACATTTCTTTCTATGCTAAATTTAGACAATCAAAAACTTTTCATGTTAACAGGACAAGAACAATCATTTCAATATACTCCATCTTTAGAAGATTTTAGTGGAGAATTTATTGCTCTAATTGAGAAAAATAGATATATAAAAAAATAAGAAGCGAAAATGTTGAAAATACTGATGATACAAATACTGAGTGGATTATACGGAACAAAAGAATTTCTTAAATCATTTCAAATAATAAGTTTTAAATCACTTCCAGATAAAAAATTATTATTGAAAGTTTCACGAGAAACTTCCGTAAAATTTAATAGACAATTAAAAGATATATTAGGATTCGATCGATCAGAATATCCTGAAGGAGAATTTATAGGAACCTATCCTCTAGAATTAAATGCAGGAATAACGGAAATATTTGTATATTCTAATATAATAGAATCTCATCACGTAGGCAATACTACTGCCCCGTTGTTTCGAGTAATTCCAGTCATGGGAAAAAAAGATCAACAAATTGATAAAATTTATAATACTCCAATATTTTTCATGGTTCGAACAAATCACATCGAGACTATTTCTATAGACATACGATCGGCAACTGGTGAAAACATAATTTTTACTTCTGGAAAATTGCCCTTGGTATTATGTTTTCGACGAGTATAAAAATCCGTTTTCACAAAAGAATCATTTATTTAATAAAATGAAGCTTAAACCGGAGGACTGTATCGCTTATTATTGTTTGCAAACAGGGGGGGGGGATTATTAATCCCGATTTTTTATTTCGACAGAGATTTTTACAGTCAGATCCTATATATCAACAACTCTGTTTTTTCCAATTAGGAAGAGGTCAATATTTTAAAAGTCGACCGATCCAACGCAGATATAGATTTTTTGGAGACGTGTTTAGACAAGCAATACCAATTTTAAAAGATACGGGAAAATATATTGGAGAGAAAGCATTAAATATAGCAAAAGACATTGGAACGGATTTACTCAGTGGGAAATCGTTAAAAGATGCTACACTATCGCGGATTAAATCAATGGGAAAAAATAAAAGATGACGTCATTCAAAAAGTTCAAAGCGGATCGGGTAAAAAACGAAAATGTCGAAGAAAACGTAAAACAGAAGAATATTAAGAGGAGGAAAGAAGTCAATATTTTCTCGTAATGGATGAATTTTCATGTCCTTGTCTGAAATCCGAATTGGATTTCTTTAAAACTATTCCCACACAGTTAGCCATAGAGAATACCATACCTAGTATTCTTTACCCTATTGCCACTATCACCGATCAAAAATCTCCTATAGAATTTCATAATACCTGGTTCGGGTGAAAGCTTAATAGATTTGAGCAGCATTTCGATTAATGCTCAGTTATCTATTACTAAACGAAATGGAACATCTACGTTGGATACAGATCTCGTTACTCCAATAAACAATTTATTGCATAGTATGTTTTCACAGTGTGCTGTATGGTTTAACGAAAAACAAATATCGTCGCATGTAAACTATGCATATAAAGCAATAATTGAAGCTCTGTTATTTTCATCTGAAGAAGCGCAAAAAACTTTTTTAACAATTTTTTTTTTACAAAGATACTGCTGGATTTTTAAACGAAACCGATTTGATGAAGAATGCTAAGAATGAAGGATTAATCGCTAGGATTAAGAAAAGTAGTAAAGGCCAAGTATTGGATCTAAATGGACGACTTCATTTCGATTTTATTAATCAACCTAAATTATTGATAAATAAAATTGATGTTAGAATCAAATTGGAACGATCATAAAACGCTTTTGCTCTAATGGCATCCGATAACATTATCAAATTCGATTAAAGAATATTACATTAAAAGTAAACAAAGTAAACATTAGTTCTAGCATTTTAACCTCTTAACAATGGAACAGTCATAAGCAACGCTACCACTTAGTTGTAAAAAAGAAACGTGGAAAAATTTTTAAGAATTTTCCCCATGCGTTTTTTACGTTTCCGTTTAGGAAAAAAAATTTTAAACAGTTACGTCTAGTAAAGAAAAAATCGTGGTTTATTGTCACATAATTTTTTTATATGTGAATTTTTTTCGCGGTAGTTTTTGCTAAAAATTTTTTTTTCAAATTTATATTAAATTCTTTTTTGATTTTACATCCGATACAATTTTTTCAAAAGTTTTGAATTTATTTTCAATTTTATATAATTTTTTAAAGTTTTAGGCATTTAAGTAATGACGATTTTTTCCAACTTGCGAATCAAATGCGAGAAAATGTAATTGACAGTTAACGAATTTTATCCACAACGGTAGCTGACGTAAAGGTTGTTACGTTTATAACTACGAAGCCTGCAGGTCTTTCCCCCAGACTGAAATGTGGGTGAAGGTCATCTCGTGTTCTACTTTTTGTAGAAGTGACGTAATCATTGTAAATAAAAGAAAATTTTAGTATATCTTTTATTTAAAATTTTAAAATTCGTTGTTCAAATTTACACCGAAATATTAAAGCGGTTTAAAATATTAGCATTTGGTAAATAAACTTACTTTATGTATAATAAATTTAAATAAATTAAACTAAGTAACAACAAAACAATGAAAAAAATGTAGAAATATTTTTATATTCATCTTTAGATTTATTACATATGAGATCGTCATTGACTAATATTCAATTTTAAAATCAATATTCATCATTGGCATGCATCAGAAAAAAAATGCATAACATCCCTAAAACACACTTTACTGAGAGGATCCGCTTCACTCTGAAAAGTGAACTGGCTTCAATCCAATGTGCAACCTACTTTCTCTAACATAGTAAAACGAAGTAATTTACAGTACAACAATACACATAAACACTAACCATAATAATCAAATCAAATTGTTAAAGGATAAGTTTTTCTAAAAACTTATCCTTTCTAATCGGTCATTGATGTAGTTCTACGTTATAGCACTAAATTGGTACACATGTCTAAATAACACGCTTATAAATACTAGAAAACAAATGTTTCGAAACTAGAACTACATAATTATATGCACAAATAAATTAGTAGTCCAATAATACATACTTCCACTTATATCCAAGTATTATATACAAAGATCAGTTCTCATTAATTGTCGAAAAATAAATTATTTTCAACTTTTCTTTCTGAATTTAGAACTAATTTACAGTAAACTTTACGCCTTAGAATATCCATTACAATCAACGCAAAATCTATCAATCCACGTAATAAAAATTTATCGCAGTGAACTTCAAAAGATAATGAGAAAATACAAACAGCAAACCACACTCCACGAAATCTGGCGCAAACTGATCATATACAATAGAAAAAACGAAAATGCTCTTGTCCAATGTCATCAGGTGACAAAAAGTTTCTAAATAAACGCTAAAAGTTTTAAAGAATTTTTCCACAAAAACCGATGAATTTAATTAATACAGAATAACTAAATCTGTTTAACCTCTTAACAGTGGAACAGTCGGACTTGGCTCTACCAGTTAGTTGTGGAGATAAACCGTGGAAATTTTTTTTAAAATTTTCCCACGCGTTTTTAAACAGTTTCGTCTTGTAAAGAAAAATCGTTCTTTATTGTCACATAATTTTTTTATATATGAATTTTTTTCGCGGTAACTTTTTGCTAAAATTTTTTTTTTCAAATTTATATTAAATTCTTTTTTGATTTTCCATCCGATACGATTTTTTCAAAACTTTTGAATTTATTTTCAATTTTATAAAATTTTTTAAAGTTTTAGGCATTTAAGTAATGACGATTTTTTCCAACCTGCGAATCAAATTCAAGAAAATGTAATTGACAGTTAACGAATTTCATCCACAACAATAGAAGACGTAAAGGTTGTTATGACTACAACTGGCGGCCTTTCCCCCCAGACTGAAATGTGGGTGAAGGTCGTCTCGTGTTCTACTTTCTGTAGAAGTGACGTAATCATTGTAAATAAAAGAAAATTTCAGTATATCGTTTATTTAAAATTTTAAAATTCCTTGTTCAAATTTACGCCGAAATATTAAAGCGAATTAAAATATTAGCATTTTGTAAATAAACTTACTTGACATATAATAAATTTAAATAAATTAATCTTTAAGAAACAACAAAACAATAAAAAAATGTAGAAATATTTTTATATTCATCTTCACATTTATAACATATGTTATCGTCATTGACCGATATTTAATTTTAAAAACAATTTTCACAATTGGCATGCATCAGAAAAAGAAAGCATAACTTCCCTAAAACACACTTCATTGAGAAGGTCCGCTTCACTCTGAAAAAGCCGACAGTTTTATGTCAGAAATCCAATGTGTGACCTACTTTCTCTAACGTAGTAAAACAAAGTAAGTTGCAGTACAACAATACACATAAACATAAATAAATTAGTAGCCCAATAATACATACTTTCATGTAAATCCATATGTTATATTCCAAAAGTCAGTTTTCCCAAATTGTTGAAAAATAAATTATTTTCAACTTTTCTTTTTGTAAAGTAGCATATTCTGAAAAACAAGTTCTATATTCAGAGTAAAATTTCCACCTTTTATCCGTTAAAAACAACGCAAAATGTACGAATCCACGTAATAAAAAATTATCGCAGTGAACTTCGAAAAAACCAGAAACACAGATACACCAGACTGCACTGTACAAAATTTTCCCACGAACTGATTCATATTTTAATGCACCTGTGAATAATTTCATCACATGACGAAAAGTTTTTGAATAAAAGCTAAAAGTTTTTAAAAATTCTTTCATAAAATCCGATGAATTTAATTAATACACAATAACTAGATCTGTTTAATAAAGATTAATAATTTTCCATTATAATTATGCAAATTAGATATAAAAAAGATCATCGCGCAAATTCTCCCGCGAACCATGGATGACTCTTACGTCATCTGGATTGAAGTTTCCTGCAAAATACTGAAAATTTTTATATAATTATTTTACTAATCCAGTCAAATTTAAATAATATAAAATGTCTAGATCTGTTTAATAAAGATTAGTAATGTACTATCATTAATATGCAAATTAGATATGACAAAGATCACTGTGGAAAAATTCCCGCCAAGATAAAAATAGCTTTCGGTCACGTGATCACCAAGAAATACGCCTTAAATTTAATGTTTGTGTACAAATTAATACATTTTAACTAATGTCATCGTTTAAAATTTAATGTTTCTGTAAAAATTAGTAAATTGTAACAAATTTCATCAAAGACAACAGAATAATTTTCAGCTTATAAAAACTCTACAATAAATGATTATTTCTTCGAAAGACGTCGATATGCACGAATAAATAATAAATATACAATAATGCTTTTATCCATTTTAAGTGGATATTGTAAAAATTAAGCTATTTAATTTGTTTGGCTTTTATAATTTAGTTTCCGAATATTTTACTGTGAAATTCCATTTAGTAAACAGAAACAAAGACAAGCTATTAGTTATAAACAGGACAATAGAATAATTTTTACGTAAATTGAGTGAAAATACAGAAAAAAACGAATTATATCAAAGATGGGGACAAACAAGCTTACATCCCTAGAACAGAGCTTATAATTTGTTGTCAATTTCAGCCTGTTCCTACTTTGACTGTTTTCTGTTGGTAAAAACTTATTTTTTTAAAATAAAAGTACTTTGTTGTTAGTGAAGAAAGATAAAAGTATCGAAATATAATATTCAGAATTAAAAATATTGATGTATGTCCATATTAGAAATGTATATTTTTTTCCGATATTAGAAATAATATCACGAGAAAAACATTATATAAATGAAATACGGCCATAAACAATTTCTTTCTGTCAAATAAATTACGGATTAAACAGGCTTATCTAGAAAAATTCAATCGCGAATAACTGACTTTAAATATACAGAGGATACAGTATGCTTGTTATGTGATAGTATCTGCGTTTACAAATTAACAGAATTTTCCATTTTTTTTTTACACATTATTATGCTATAATCTAGGAAACTATGTTTAATAATAAGACATACTACAGAAAGGGTAAGAAAGGAACGTCAGTCATTGTATCTAATGTATTATTGAAAGTTTCATTCATATAGATAATTAATTTTATCAAGATACATTTCTCCAGAAGAAAATTATCGATATTTCTCGTAAATATAAGTAAATTTTATTATAATTTAGATAAAAACTCATTTTTTCCCCACGCATGGCTTCTTTCCCCTCCCTCTTACTCCTATACTTGGAACATTCCATTTCATAATTTGATGTAATAATAACGTTTAAAATGATTCTAAATAAAATATTGACACTTAAAGTAGGTTAATATAGGCCTATATTGTCACGAGTCTCAGGTGTATTCATAAAAATGTAATAATCTATACAATAATACTTTCTCACATGCTCCATGTGTTAAAGTTTGCAGCTGTAATTGAAGTAATATATAAAGAAACAAAATGTTTATATTATCAATAGTTATAAAAGATATCTTATTTTCACGTAGAAAAACAAAATAAGACAGAAGAAACAGACAATCACACGATATCTCTATCCAGGACATTCTATAATTGATTTCAAATTTCTAATGTCGACATACATGAATATTTTTGTGTGTGTGAATATTATATTTCGATACTTTTATGTTTCTTCACTAAGAACATCTTAAAACATTAACTTTTTACCAACAAAAAACAGTCGAAGTAGAAACAGGCTGAAAATAACAACGAATTATAAGCTCTGTTCTGGGGATGTAAGCTTGTTTCTCCCATCTTTGATATAATTCGATTTTTTTCTGTATTTACACTCAACTTACGTATAAATTCTTGTATTGTGCTGTTTATACTTAATAGCCTAACTTTGTTTCTGTTTACTAAATTGAATTTCACAGTAAAATACTCGGAAACTCTAAATTATAAAAGCCACACAGATTAAATGGCTTAATTTTTACAATATCAATTTAAAATGGATAAAAGCATTATTAAATAATTATTATTTATTCGTGTATATCGACTTCTTTCGAAGAAATACTCATTTATTGTACGGTTTATGTAAGCTGAAAAATTAAATTTTAAACATATTTCTTGGTGAACACGTGACCGAAAGCTATTTTTATCTTGGCGGGAGATTTCCTAGTGACCAATCTCATATCTAATTTGCATATTTGTAATAATATTTGTGATAATCTGTATTAAACAGATCTAGACATTTTATATTATTTAAATTTGACTGGATTAGTAAAAGAATTATATAAATATTTTTAGTATTTTGCAGGAAACTTCAATCCAGATGACGTAAGAGTCATTTATGGTTCGCGGGAGAATTTGCGCGATGATCTTTTTTATATCTAATTTGCATAATTATAATGGAAAATTATTAACCTTTATTAAACAGATTTAGTTATTGTGTATTAATTAAATTCATCGGTTTTTGTGAAAGAATTCTTTAAAACTTTTAGCGTTTATTTAGAAACTTTTTGTCACCTGATGACATTGGACAAGAGCATTTTCGTTTTGTTTATTGTATACGACAGTTCGCGCCAGATTTCGTAAAGTGCGGTTTAATAATTCTGTGTTTCTCGTTTTTTGGAAGTTCACTGCGATAATTTTTTATTACGTGGATTCATACATTTTGCGTTGATTGCAATGGATATTTTAAGGCATAAAGTTTACTGTGAATTAGTTCTAAATTCAGAAAGAAAAGTTGAAAATAATTTATTTTTCGACAATTTGGGAGAACTGATCTTTGTTTGGATGTAAATGAAGGCATGTAAATTTATTTGTGCATATAATTATCTAGTTCTAATTTCGAAACATTTATGGCATTTAGTGTTTATAAGCGTGTTATTTAGACATGTCTACCAATTTAGTGCTAAAACGTAGAACTACGTCAAAGAAGAATACAAACTTTAATTAGCAAGTAGTATCTTTATTAGAAAACTTATTTGTTGGTAGATTTTTTTACATTTAAAGTGTAATTAGATGAAACTAAATGGATGTGAACATAGAAAGTTGAATATGGCAAGAGTAATAGATAAAACTATTATTACATATTACTCGATCAGAAAAATTTATACTTGAAGAATTTTGTTTTGATAATTATTGCCTAGGGTTTATGTCGAAAATATTTTTCAGTTATATTTGTAATTACAGTTAATTCGAATAGTAATGGCGCTTAAATATTTATAGAATTAATTGAAGTTTTCGAATTTTGTTTTGAGGAAACTGAGGAAGGCAAGAGTATCTACAGTTGTATAATGAACTGAATTTAAGTAAATTAGGTGACTTTGTATGTTTCGATGTAGTTTTTTATAATATTACGATATACGAACTTTCGATTTTGTAAATTGTATTATACTAAAAAATAAAGTTTTTCGTTATTCTCCTACTTAATGATGTATTTATAATGTTTCTGAACTAAATAATACTTATTAAATTGAAATCCGAGCATTACAAATTACTATGAATATTAGAGAAGACCGTTTTACTATAAACTACTACGTTTTACTACAGCTTACTCCAATGTTGATTCTACGAAAAGTAGGTCAGACAAGGACCGTTAGACTAATGACGTAGGCTGTTTACTTTTTCCGGTTGCATCGGTGCACTCCCGATAGCGTCATTTACAGAAGTCACACCTACTTTTTTCTGACGCGAGCCAATTAGGAATATTAATTTTTTTAACCAATCAGATGACGGCGGGAGATTTAAATTCGATTTATGTCGATAGATGGCCGTCTAAAATTTCATATTTATTTTAATTTTCTCTCTTTTATTGTAATTTCTCGAGAACTAAAGGATATTCCAAAACAAAGTTGGAGAACCCAACTACTCGTGAAAATTCTACGACTTCACGAAATGGTCCAGGTATTTTATAAGAATTTTTTAACGACTATAGTCGTCCTTCACCACTGCCACTCGATCGTCTTGGACGACTATTCTCGTCCTTCACTGTTAAGAGGCTAACTGTGTCCAGACCATCACTTTACTTAACCTCTTAACAGTGAGGGACGAAAATAGCCGTCCAAGGCAATCGAGTGGCAGTGGTGAAGGACGTCAATAGCCGTTAAAAAATTCTTATAAAATACCTGGACCATTTCGTAAAGTCGTAGAATTTTCACGAGTAGTTGGGTTCTCCAACTTTGTTTTGGAATATTCTTTAGTTCTCGAGAAATTACAATAAAAGAAAGAAAATTAAAATAAATATGAAATTTTAGACGGCCATCTATCGACATAAATCGAATTTAAATCTCCCGCCGTCATCTGATTGGTTAAAAAAATTAATATTCCTAATTGGCTCGCGTCAGAAAAAAGTAGGTGTGACTTCTGTAAGTGACGCTATCGGGAGTGCACCGATGCGACCGGAAAAAGTAATACAGCCTACGTCATTAGTCTAACGGTCCTTGTCTGACCTACTTTTCGTAGAATCAACATTGGAGTAAGCTGTAGTAAAACGTAGTAGTTTATAGTAAAACGGTCTTCTCTAATATTCATAGTAATTTGTAATGCTCGGATTTCAATTTAATAAGTATTATTTAGTTCAGAAACATTATAAATACATCATTAAGTAGGAGAATAACGAAAAACTTTATTTTTTAGTATAATACAATTTACAAAATCGAAAGTTCGTATATCGTAATATTATAAAAAACTACATCGAAACATACAAAGTCACCTAATTTACTTAAATTCAGTTCAATACAATACAATACAATAATATTTATTTACGTACAAATGAGTACATTCCTGGCCCCGCCAAAGGCATTACCAGGGTTGAAAATACATAAATTTGAATGATATACAGCAGAAGCAAATACAAACAGAATATATAATAAACAAAAGTGGATATACATTAGAATATAATACACAATTACACATTGATTATAAAAAGGAGGGTAAACTTAGAGACTAACAAGATAAATGGTGCGTATAAACGTGATACAATATAAACAGGTAATAATACAAGCAATTACATTAAGAGAATAGTTAACAAGTTATTGGCACGATAGTAGTTAAGCTACAATATGTTGATAATTATTGACCTGACAATAATTTGTATGGATGACAATAGAGTGACAACACAGTAGCAAGACGCAGTGAGACAATAAACACGATAAGATTATGAACAGTTAATGGTAAATTACGAAATAAAAAGCAAAATGCTAGGTAGTTAATTATTTACAATCACCAGAGAGAGTTCAACGAATTTCTTGGCCAACCTACTGAAGGCCTTATATATTTCTTTAGATGAGAGTATCACATTGCAGTCACAAGGCCAGGTGTGGCCCGAATCTTCTACTAAAAGCCTTAAGTCTAGTCTCTCTTTTTTCAGGGTGATACAATCGTAGATGTAATGAGCACTGTTATCTTCAGTCTGGCAGATCGGGCATAGGTTGGTGTCGCTGAGAGTAAACCTGTAGAAATATGAGGCAAACTTTCCATGGTTGGTTATTAGCTGAGTCACTGGAAAACTAGGGGTGAACCATTTAAGAGAGAAAAACTGTTGTATGTTGGGAATGAACTTGTAGGTCGTACACTGATTTTCTTGGTTCCAATTATTCTGCCAGATTTGAAGACATTCTGTCCAGAGTATGTGGCGTAGACACCGTTTACTTATTTTGTTGTAAATGATAGGGATTGAGTTACTAGAGGTTGCCGATTTGGCAAGGAAGTCGGCTCTCTCATTCCCTACCGTCCCCTGGTGGGCACGGGTCCAGGAGATGCTGTAATGGTTGTTAGAATTGGTAACGAGGTCACTGATCTCGCAGGCGAGATGATGAAGCGAGTTGCTCCCAATGATGTTACAAGCAGATAGGCAGTCGGTATATATGTGGATGGAGGTATTAGCATAGTTAGCAATGCTCCAAGAGATTGCCGTGCGTAAAGCTACGAGCTCCGCTTGGAAAACAGAACAGTTTCTGTCCAAACGGAAGCAGTCGTGATGAATCTCCCTGCTGTCTTCATAGACAACGAAGCTGCAGCCAATGCTATCGTTCATTTTGGAACCATCAGTGTATAGTTCAATCTTGGCCGGGTGTGGGGAGGAGGACTTTATCTTGGTGTAGGTCCCAGGACATGGTATGTTGCAATATCGGTATGGTCTTTCAATGGCACTTGAATGGATGCAACTGTCATTGGTTTGAATGTCGAGGCCCCATCTGGCATGGTGCAGCTTGACATTCATGAAGATGGTCAGATCAATGGGGGATTTTCTTGCCAAAATTTGTAGGCTATGAGTGGGGGCTGTGCGATATGCCTTAGTAATTAGTAGCAACACTTTTCTTTGTGAAGAGATAAGTTTTCTTTTGGGGTGCACTTTCTGTGCAGCCCACCCCCAACTGCCACAAGCATACGTAATCATAGGAACATATATGTGGTCATGGATGGTGCTCATAGCTTCATGGAGAATCCCCAGCTATTCCTCGCAACCTGCCTGAAGGCTTGCGTAATAAGTCCAGTTCGTTTAGTTATGAATTCAATATGCTGATCCCATGACAGCCTGTGGTCCATAATCACACCGAGGTATTTAATTAATACGGGCATTATGAATAATGACCAACGAAATCGGGCACTGTAATAAATTTCAATAATTTATCAAATTGACCGGTCATTATGAATACTGCTACAATCTAGTTGGGCAAAGGGATAAAAATACGTTGAAAAGTAATCACCCAAAACAAGCTAGCCAATCAGCATTCGTATTTGAGTTGCACGTGCGTATTGCGTTTTCGACTGAATTTGGTGGCAGTTGCAACTGTTTGTGCTCTCAGCGGATTCCTCGTGAAGGGAGCTGCCGGCAGGCCGCCGATTGTTTAACGTCATTAGTTATTTATTTACGGTAGTTCTTGAACACATGTATCAATAACCACAATGTATCAATATCTAGTGACGTTAAACAGTCAGCGACCTGCCGGCGGCTTCCCTCCAGGAGAAATCCGTCGGGAGCACAAACAGTTGCAACCACTGCCATAATAGTGCACATAGATAAAATTATACCATTTAATTAATACAGTTAATCGTACTTAGTTTTAAAAGATTACATGCTCTTTATAAAGTATTTTAAAATTATTCACAAAATTAAATATTTGTAAATAAAATAAGTGGAGTTTCTTTAATTAAATTTATTAATGGCGTACAATTTAAAATTCGGTACTAAACGCGATACGCGCTCAACGCGATACGATCGGCAATTCAGAGTGCCTATTGGTTAGCGTATGTCCGATGATCACTCCTCAACGTATTATTATCACTTTGCCCGACTAGGTGATAGCAGTATTCATAATGACCGGTCAATTTGATAAATTAATTAATATTTATCACACTGCGCACCCTTTTTTTTATCATTATTTATAATAACCGAGCATTATTCATAATGCCCGATTAATTACTTTATCCATAACATATACACCGAGACCCAGCGAAGCGAAAGACGAAGCACGTGCGACAGACCTGGCCAGCGTCGCAGGCGAAGGCCTGGGAGGAACAGCAGCTTCCTGCGGCCGAACGATAGCGTAGCCGCAGAAGTAACGAAAATAATACTTACATTCCAGGAAACATTGACTAAAAATATAGTTAATCTAATCGAAACAAAGTTAACGTCTACTAAAAAGTAGTCAGATTGTCAATTTACAGAAGGAAAGGTTCCATAAAACAAGTATAACAAAGTCATCAAGCATGAAAAAATAAAGGAAGATAAATTAAAATTAAAATATAAATTAAAATTACAAATTAGAAAGTAAGTAGCAGATTTACCTATTAATAATGTTTTAGTTTAAAAAAAACATTTCAAAATAGGCGCGTATCGGTAAATTTTTACGGTCGCCATCTTGTTTGCACGCGCCCATGTCGCAAACAAGATGGCGACCGGAAGCGTGGCCATTGGGATTACCTAAATAGTCTTTAACCAAACTAATTTATACTTTGAAAACTATGATTTTTACGTTTTAAAATAATTATTTAAGAGATTTTTAAGTCAATTATCATATCATCTGAAACAATAATGAGTTCTGAATGATTTTACCTGAGAATCTTAAGGAATTTGAGAATATTAATTTACCATTTTGCATTTTTTTTTCCTACTGACATAAAATACTAGTGGATGGAAAAATATATTTTTTATTTCAATATTGTTTAATCTGATAACAAATAAATAAATTAATAAAATATTAACTTTTTGTAACGTATCTCAAGTAACAGATATTGACATTTCTTTTGTTTGAATTTAAGAGAAACAGGTGTCGTTTGTTTAAAAATCAGGTAAATATGTATAGTATGATAATTACTCTAATATTAATAGATCTTATTTTATTAATGTTTGACACAATACAATTAGTAGCAGATGGCCCATTTTCAGACAGTTACAAATATTATTAAACAATTTATTAATACAAATAATGAAAAATTAATCTTATAAATGCAAGGCAATATTACACATACAACATAACGAAGTGCCGTCTGTTGAGTTTAGTTTCAAGAAATTTTAAATATTCGAGTAGCTTTCTATTAAAAATATTTCTAATTCAGCCAGTCATATTCCGTTTTACAAAATTTTTTTACTTTCGTAATCCATCCAAAGGTATTTATATTTTCAGGAAAATATTTTCTATAGCGAAGAGAAAGAACTATTAAACATTTGAAGTGAAATTTAAACTTTAAACTTGCAAAAAGTGATATTTAAAATTATGTAATAATTACAACATTTTCAGGAATATCAATACAATAATAAATCATTTATTCGGAGATATATTGACCTATTAGCAGATAGTCTTAATTTCAAGTATGTTTCTTTCATACAGTTTACGTAATTTTTATTACATGCGTTAAATACATTCTGTTTGTTTATTTTAGGTTGGAAATATCAACTTTCACGAACGAGGTAATAAAACTATAATCAGCAGTTATACTGTCTTAATATGTGTTCCGATAATTTAATTTTATTCATTAGGCAGACATCGGCATCTGGGGTTATAATATCAAAGAAACTTACTTGTCTTATTCTTCTTCCATACGCCATATTCCAACTACATTTGCAATACGTGCTGCAAGACCTTTAGATAAAGCCTTTATTTTGGTGAAACCTTTCGATGTAATGGTAATGTTTCGAAAATTATTATTTTCTCTATATATTTAATAACATCTTATAACTGTACGAATCGAAATTTACACGGAAAAGTTACCTTAAATATTTGATAACGTATCAGATATACTGATTGGTAGTATAAATCAATGCAACACATGGGGCATGTAACAAAAGAAATATCTTTTCAGGGAAAATATTTATAGTTTATTTAACACATAAGGATGAAAATCTTTTCTATCGACGTGATAGATATTACAATAAATGTAGAAAAACTACGCGGCCAGAACGTTGGCGTGCATAAACTTGGATCCAACTTAAGAGTTCGGTGGTGTCATGTACTTGGCCACTGCTAGGCTATTACAAATCTATATGAAATATTTCGTACTGACGCGGAATTTTTAATATAATGTGTATTATTAAAACGTTAATATTTAAAAAAAACAAATTAATAATGAATATTTTGTATTTCAGACTTGGATTTGTATTCCTTTTTCTTTCCTTTTCATTTTGTTAACTTCGTATGCAATAATGAAAAAAGAGACTGAGAATAAAAACAAGGATATGCCGAAATTTTCTGTATTATGTTGGATTATATTGAGAAACTTCCTTCGACAAGGTGGGTACCTTTATTTTGGATTATTCTGTGCACGACTTCAATTTTTATAGACCAAATACATCACAAATATAACGTGTAAGAGTAACGTAGTAAAATAACTTTTTGTCCGTAATGAATTATGATTGTGATCGTTGGGCCGGTATCTCTTTGATACTCTGTTAGAATGACACCACTATTCTTAGGTCGATACAAAGACGATAAATTCGCGCGAGCGGTTACTTATGGGTTAGACTCGGAATGGAGTGAACGGAGAGAACGGCGGAAGGAAAGCACTCAGAGAGATTTACAACAAAATACCCGTTTATTTAACTACATTTTTAATTAGGTACGATTAATTGACATAAGGATGTATAGGTTATTTAAAGAAACATCATAATTATACATACCTCATTCCTTAGAACGCTAACTATTCCTATTTAGAAGATTCGCGATCGTAGTCAATTCTATAAGGATTTGGGAGAAAGGAAATACTTACAAATTATCGCGGGCAAGATAAATACCATCAAATATGTATATGATGATCGTATTGGCGAACGTCGATCAAATAATAGACGAAATCTTGTAATCGTAGTAGATGTGTTCGGTCCAACTGTAGGTGAAATCTTTATAGGAGAAAATTGTTCGGGTAGGTAGATTTATGACGAAAGTCCGGGGAGGATGAAACGGATAATCAGCTCGGTGACGATAGGTAGATATCTGTCCAGGAACACACACACGTCCAGTGACTACTTTTACATCCTTACTCATCGTACGCTTTTTTTATATGGAGAAAAGTTTTGCAGGCCCTTCCTTGGATTTTGTCAGAGGTGATGATCTCCTTGAATTAATAGAGTGATGGGTGACCAGTCATGACACAGGGTTTTTACTCACCTTAACAAGGAACTCAACTCGTGGGAATCGAGTTTAAACTGATCGATTCAAGGTTTTTGTTTAGTTTCTATAATTTTTAACGGAAATTTATAAAATCGTTGGCTTGTATTTACAAAAGAAAAGATTATTTTGGTAAATTTCACATTTTTAAAGTTTTTCCCTCCGCAATTGCTGCGACCGCTTACATATGACACTTTGAAAAATATTGTATACAGTACTAATTTAATAAAGAATCGATAATTTCTAAAACTAAAACGTGTTTATTCATTTCGTAATTTCTTAACTATTATTTCTTCTTATTATTTTTTTATTATCCAGATACAGTTGTAGATCGCTATTTTCTCATAACGTTTCGTATCCTAATTGGCTGTTGGATGCTGATTGCATTTGTCCTAACATCAGCATACGTCGGCACTTTGCCATCGTTCATGGTTAATCCTGGAACCGAAACCATTCCTCAGACATTTCAGGAATTGGCTCAATCAGTAAAAGAAGGACGATACGATATCACTTACTTCGAGCATAGTCATGAACAAGCTTACTTTGTGCGACTTTATACTGACGTACGTATCATTTCATTAAAAATAATTTTAGTTATAAATATAAAATACAAAATTATTTAAAAGAATCGTTTAATATGATTTTGGGTGTGATTCTAGTATTAAAATTCACAAGAAAATGCTTGTATAATTACATAAATTACATAATTATCAGTTGTCGATATTGTAGATCTGGAAACATGACAACAGTTTTTCTCGGGTTCAAGTAAACTATTCAAATGTTCGTTTTTTTTTAGAATTGTTATTCACCTCATTGTGATAAAGACTAAAGAAAGTGAGATTTACCTTATTATTCTCTTGGTAAAGAAAATTCATTCTTCGCTGTAAATAAAAAGAATGTTGTTGACATAATCAAAATTATCTCCTAGTTTATTAGAACGTGCCATTAGAGTTTATAAATTCAAATGCCAATTAACAATTTTTCATAAATTCAGATGGGTATTAAAAAAAGATTTTGGAGGTTAAATGAAGGAAAATTGGTCGAAATATGAAACATATTTTATGCGTGTAATTAATGGAACAAATAATTTAGATATTTCTGCATAATATCATTAAACATCGTAGATAAATCACCAGCCACATATAAAATTGTATCCGTTGATTTAGCTTGAAACATATAATATTGTTGTTTACTTATGTATTTATCAGAGTATCCATCGTAAATACTCTAGCTCAATCTATACCTACAAAAACATTCTTGCTATAAATGCCTGATAAAGTTAACTGATAACTGAAATGAATACAATAAAGTGAAAATAATTATAATTAAATATGTTTATTCATAAAGTTTAAAGCATTATATATTAGCAACTGCAAGTTAGATCCTTTATAAAAATAATAACGTTTTGTGTGTATATTAATTCACACGAATTTCTTTATTTCATATATTTGTAGACGTACTTCAATGGGAAAATAATTGAAAATAATATCATCGATATTTTTAATAAAAATCTTCAAAAGAGTCGAGATTATTACTATTTAGAGCTGTTAAAAGAACCAATTGAAAAAGTAGTTAATGGAACTCATGCTGTGCTAGCACCAAGACAAAAAATTGAATTGAGCATAAACAAACATCAAAAACAAAAGATCTTCATCTCAGAAGACATACTTTTTACGAAATTCTATTTCACACAAATAAATTTAGTCAAAGTGAATTATGCTGAGGAACTCTGTAAAACGTAAGTACGAAAAATGTGTTTCTATCACTTACAATTTTCCAGAGGATATTGCCACTGAACATTAGTAGTTACGGTTTTTCTGCGTAAAGAATCGACTAGCGATCACCGTCAGACGACACGTAATTTCAGGTAACCACTTAGTTTACTTCCTTATGATGTTAGCTGTTTAGTTTGTATCTGGTAATATTTAGAATTCGTTTCGTTTTTACTCACAAGAAGACAGAACAACTTTTCCGTTGCATTAGTTGTTTAAAGAGTGAAATAACTGAACATAATCATAAATTTAACAATTTCTATTGCGAACTCCGGGTAGTGCTTAACCATAATGTGATGCTTCTATAACACTGTTTCGAAAGGCAGTGACAGGTGTAACAAATGGGAGAGATGCCGGAAGTAATTTGCCACAACTCAGCGAACAATATCTGACAGTCATTAATTAAAACACAACTTGTATTATATGCCAAGAATTGATACCACAACGTTCCACATATGCCAAACATCGCAAATGTTCAAGTGTCATTTCTAATGACAAATGTAAAGTTTTTATAACTTTTATAAGAAACTATAACATATTTAAAACACAAAAATATTAAAGTTTTACTTTATTAAGAATTCTAGTTTTTTGAAAATAAAATTTATTCTTTAACTTTTAGTTTGCAAAAGTTTCATTTACCCTACAATGTCATATTTAAAAGTAATTATTCATATTTTATATTGTATGCATATGATCGTAAGAAAACACAATTTTTCATCTCTTCTCTAACATCATACGGTCCTTTTGTATATGCTTTTACTTATACTGAAAGCAGTTTTTATTTTCATTGTAATATAGTAATAAAATTAGCATAACTCTACTTATATTTGATTTTTCCACATTTTATAAGCTATCGTTTAGATGTCCCACACCTACAATAAAACATGCAGATTTTCATGTGAACATTCTAATGAGTGTGTATGAAAGAACGTTTAACTGCTAGTGATCAGTAGTTTTATCCACTCAATCGCTGAAAATTAGTAGAGATTCGTAAAACGGTGCGTACTCGTAGATATGTATTTAATAGTACCGACTTTTATAAATTTCACATAAAAGTTATTTAATTTATAAAAGAAATTTAGTTTATGACGTAATTTTTTCATGGCAAATAAGAAAACAGTTACTATTTAAGTGTTTAAAGATGAGAATTAATAATTGAAAGTGCGATACTTCATAATTTAATTTCATAAATTCGTGTAATTGAAAAACATTTTTAGTAACTTCTTTATTTAATGCTTTCATATAATAAAAAATGTAACTGAACCGACAACAAATTTAACAATTTCATGGTGTAAATAGTTTTTTATAATTTAAGTATCATAAATATATCTAATATGTTGCATAACACAAGTAATGTACTGTATATATAAGAAGTGTAATAAAGAAAGGTAATTATTTATATTTAACAGGGTAAATCGTATTGAACAAAGTGGATTATCTGAAAAAATTGATAGAGATATTCTGGATGAAAAAAGAAGAAACGATTTCTTCTACGATGATAAGACAATCGATATTACTAATGAAGAACCTCTGGAAATAAGTGATATTATGGGTCTTCTTTATTTATTAGTTACAGGATATTTCATCTCTTCTGTAGTATTTTTTACAGAAATTCTTGTAAACAAGATAAAAAAAATTACACGCAGAAAATGCAGAGTGAAGCCATTCAATATTGTCAATTAATTTTTAATCATATTGGTAAATTAGGTAATAACGCTGTATTCGTTAAAGTATTTTCTTGTCGTCATTAACTTTATTTTACTATGGTCCACAATTTTGAATTACATTACTCACAAAATCTGATAAAACAACGTATTAACGATTGACAATTAAGTTTTTCGTTTGTTTGCAAGTAAATTGATGATGAAAAGCCAAAACAATTACAGCTGAATGCAAAATGATAAACTGTATATAAACTCTGTACAAAAGTATATAAATATACTAAAGAACGTTGTTTCATAGTGAACATTGTAACACGATTGTAATTAACTTATATCATATGACTATTGTAATGCACAATCTGTTCAAATTTTGTTTTTCGAATGACATTACCGAAATTCTCTTTTTGACAAAGAAACAACCACGTGGAATTAAAATTACTACTTTAATTTGAATAACAGGTCGAATATTTTCACGGATGTTGTTTATTTAATTTTCATTTGCAGTTCGCTTATGTAACATGAAAAAATTAGCATAAAATATCTGTGGTTCATGTAATCACATCAGTTTAAATCAGAGATTTCGACGGCCGCTGTATGAAACAATTTTTGTTGTACTGCTTGCATTTAAATAGCCGAAGACAAATCAATAATAAGAACCGAGTGACCCGTTATTTCGATTGAAATCTGATGCAACCCGACAAATCTATAGGAAACTCAATAAATTTTATAAAACAGGACTATGTAGTTTGTCTATAAATCACCTTATATATCTATTATATAATTTTATATAGATATATGTTGAAATATTAAAAATTTGAAAAAAAAGATCTGATAAATATATGTAAATATATAATAATGTAAATATATAATAATTTGACATCTTACACATCAGTTTTCATAGTAACTTGTAATCCATCACTTGAAAAAGATTCTATAACAGGTACTACAATAATATTTGAAAATTTATAAAAGCACAAATAATTATTAACAAATATATTAGGCATGTGGATTTGTAAGCGTTGTAATTCCAACCAAAAATGTATGTTTCATTTCTTACTTATAAATGTGTATTTAATATCAGATAATCTAAAATGTAATTAACTGAAAGTATAGTCAAATCGTTGAATAATGGCCACTGACAGCAACATTGTCGAAGAAATGTCCGACTAGTGGCTACACAGTACCATTTCCGTACACTAGGAGTTCTGTCCCATGACCAAACTCTTAGTAGTTTCGCTCCTCGCCGGTCCCTGCTGGCCACACGGAGTTTTCTGGGTTTTTTCTGCGTGAGTAACGCCTGAATAGGGGCAAGTTGCTTTTAGAGGTCTTCCCAAAAGGCATCATTTTTTAAGTATGAACGAATATATATCATTACCATATCACACCGCAATTGCACGTAACAACTTACCACGAAGCACCATAGCCTAGTATTTTTTTCCTAACATAAAAGACAAAAAAAGATGTACGACATGGCTGTTTATCGGAGTTAACTCCTTATATAAAAATTAATTGTATGCATTTTGTTTTTAATAAAAATGTTAAATGGCCTCTGATTAGTAATGGCTATTGTTTGAAGGTTTTATTGTATATGCTTCTAATATCGATAATACAAATATATATCTTAAATTTTTCATATGTACTCTAGACATTATGCCAACAAACTAATTATATTGCTGTTGTGATTTTGAAGTTTTAATACTGTCGACTAAACAATAAAATATCCAGCAGTGGGTTCCTTAATTAACTGTTTTTCGTCATTATTAGAATCTGAGTGTATAGAGTTATCTCTTGTAATATGTTATAAAAAAACTTTTATGTATCAATTATTATAATATGGCATCAACCTTAATTTTGAGGGTAGCGATAAGGTTTATAAAAAATGGTGAATGCTAATAACGCGAAAATCGTCGTACGTTCGACCATACTCAAGAATTAATATTATTCCTCGGATAAACCAAACTTTAAAGCCTAATTTCAGAAATTTTCGACAAAAAGAGCAGGAATTTTTAAATTTCTAACAAGTTGAAGAAAACGTGGTTCTCAGGCACAAACAATAATATCCACACAAATTCTAAAAACACCAAATTTTTTTGTATTCATAAAAGTTTCAAAGCCTAAAATGTGAAAGCGTCGAGGTTCAAATATTGCCGAATCGACATACATTTTGTCTGTTACAACAACTACAAAGTTTGATTCGATGAAGTTATCTGTGAGTACAGATTTGACCTAAAGTTTAGCAAAACGAAAAATTTCTTAATTCTTACGACAATTCATTCGGAATTAAGAATATACTGTTTATAAATATAGATATTACATATCATATGTTTTTTGTATTTTAAAACTATATTAAAAGTCAATAAGGAATTCCAATATTTTTAAATGATACTCTAATATATAATTCAAGTCAAATGATATTCTGGACACGGTACGAGTTTGTATTTAGAAGTTTTTGAATCATTTCCAAAAAAAAAATAACCTTATATACTAGATAGTAAAATTTGTTAAATTCAAATGAAAATTTGAAACCAGATACCCGTTTGTGTGACTTAATTAACTAATAGAAACCTACTACTCATAGCAACTGTAAACTTTAAAAGATCGATGTTTAACTTTCTCGGCTGTTATTTTATTTCATTTTTTAAACTTACCGTGAGTCGCTAGGAATCGTTCGCTTACGTAAATCGTATGGGTCTCTGAGACCCCCCTCTTTATTATGAAACTATTTAATTTTATCATCGCGTAAAAAACTACAATTTTCCGTTAAATTCTACGCTTTTTTTCTATTTAGTAGTATAAATTACTTTTGTATTACAAAATTGCCATTTTAATATCTATTTGTAAGTAATTTGATGAAAAAAACACAAAATAATAAACATATCAAATTTCTACTCGCTGTAAGTTATCTCACACTTCACTGATCGTCATCGGGTTTGTTTGCAAATGGGCAAGAAAGATGACTCATTCCTGTGAAGTTAGTAGAAATTTAGTGCTACTGCCAAAAGATTTTTTAATAGACCTGGCGTTATCGCCTACCTCGAGAGTCAATAAACGTTAATTGTTTTATGGCTCTATTAACAAATGCTATTATCTGGGATTCAGATCGACTAATTGACATAGTCTTTAATCCGTTTTACTCATGAAAAAGACCTCTTTAAGATTTAAAAGATAATTTTGTTAGATATTTAAACATGAATTTTATTTTTAATTTTTAATGTGATATAGTCGTGTGTTAAGCTTAACTCGATCACCTAATACAAAAATTGACATCGGTCAAAATTTTATTCAATTCATCAAAATTGTTTGCTGATAGTTTAGATACAATAATTTTCTCTGCAAGGAATAAATGAATCGAAAAAATAATGAGAGGACCATCAAAAATTCGGCAATTTATAACATGATCTCGATTCTGTAATTTGTTTTCTTCATAATATTAAATCTTCACATAATAAAACTTAAAAAATGCATCCATATTAATACCTGAACGCTACAAAATAAAATGATAAAAAATTTTATAATTTTCTCAATTTGTATTATCATAATTTATTTTTGAGTCTTTTGTCGCGCGTTGTGTATCGCGTGACTAAAAAGTCGCTACGCTATCAAACGCAGCGATTTCATTTATAATTACTTGTCATGAAGATCGGGATGACTTTTTAGGTTTATGTATTGCGCTGTGATAGAAAATGGACAAATAATAAATTCAGATGATTATCAGATTAATCTGGATTATTAAATTACAGAATAATGATTTCTATGCGATATGATTGACGAGTAGTTGTAATTAATTTATTTATATCTAATTTTATAATGTTTAGGGTGTAATTAGATAACTTCTAGTTTTTTATTATGTTCGAACGAGTAAGAATCTCAGAATTGTCTAGTAAGAAATTGACTACGATAAGAGAAGGGAATTTCTAGCGATTGTCTACATTTGATTTTCAAGACCAATGCTTAGAAGGCAGTATATTTCCCGGCAATTTATCGCTAGACTGTTTTTACAAGTCTCTGATTAGTTAGTAAATGTATAAAAAAAACCAACTTGCATCGCCTAATATACGAGAGATAATAATAAATTAATCATAAAAGCTATAAATAAAAATTATACGATAAAAATAAAATAATAATTAAAATAATTAAAAATTAATTAGACATTACTTTTGAAAACAATATTATTGAGAAAAAAAAACAAATATAAATATATAAAAAAATAACCATATCATACGATTTAATAAACACCACGTGACCACTTAAACGCGATACAGTTATTGTGACACTCGCTTTCGGCAACGGCGACAGTTCAGTTATTTATTTTTCAGTTATTTAATTAAAAAGTTACCAAA
>NW_027122666.1:5879033-5963943 GCF_030686945.1 Centruroides vittatus | reverse complement strand
TAATAAAAGTAATAGTTTCTTTTGGAGTGGGCCAATGAAAATGGCAGATGGTCTTCTGTTGATGTCCGGGTTGGATGCCACTCTGAGGACTGCATTTAGCCCCTTTTTATATCTGATTGAACGGAAGCTGACTAATATATCAGGTAATGTGAAAGGTTAGAAGGTCAATCTGTGACTAATGATTGTTTTGGGTTAACGCGATGCAAATCGAACGTTTTGTCAAGTACTATTATCTCATAAGGAGTGCCATCACTCCTAACAAAGGGAAAAAGTTCAGATGAGTAATAATTGTTTAGGGTTAATTCAATCTCCAATCGACTCATCGATGTAGTCATTTAGTATTCAGACGTGTGTCATTTCTGACCTTTCTGACCTCGGGTAAAATAAGTACTTAATAATTGATTCTAATAATTAATAATCTCCCCAAGTCCTGGGATTTTCACATAATTAATTTGTTAAAATTTTACTAATTTCAAATTTACAATGTACAAAAATAATTATTATTGTGTATTATTGTTTAGTACTAAGCTATTATATTAATTTGCTAAATTGTACTAACTTCAGTTTTTATGTAATATCCCTTGTAACGAACTAAGGTTCATACAAAAAAAGAACTAAATTGAATTTGATTAAAGATTAAGTTGCTGGAAAAGTACATAAGATAATTTGAGTGTGTAATTTCTTTCATCCTTGCATTTTTGACTATTTCAATATAATTCGATGGTCCCCTCAATTTCGTTATACTAACATTTTACTATATATTCATTCCTTCATGTCACATACAATTAAAATATAAAATATACTCTATAAATAAAATTAACTACTGAATCACCTCAAATAAATTAAATAAAAAAAGTTAAAACACAGTAAGTGTTAAAATATAAGATATAATATAAATTTAGAATAATTTATATATATATATATATTATTCTAAATTTATATTATATCTATATTTTAACACTTATTGTGTTTTAACTTATTCCGTGTGATATATATCACATCACAGAAATTTCATATATTTTTGCTATCATATTTGATTCTTTTAAGATAAGAAATTTAAATACATTTCATCCATTTCATTTATTAAAAATAAATAAAATGGAATCATTTTTCAAATAAAAAATTTTAATGTTAAAATATCACATATTGCCGTTCAAATCCATATATAAAACACCAAAATTACATTAATAGATTTTAAAAATGGCTGTAAGTATATATTTTAAACAAATCACATCAATGTAATCTTTTAGAGATAATTTTAAATTACCTGATGGAAAACCACCTCCAAAGAACATGTTAAATAATTCTTCAGCAGATATATCACCTGCAAAATAAAATAAATTATTTCATAATTAATTTTTAACTACTTTATAAATACAATCTGATAAAACTAACTGATTTATCAATATATTTATACATATAACAGTAAATTATAATAGCTTGTCTATTTATTATAAAAATTTAATGTTAAATAAACCTGATTTCCACATCTGCCTCAATAAACAATAATTTAACTATTACAAATTTAAATATTTTATTAATTTAAAAGTTGAAAATAATCATCCACATAAGAAGTTAGAACTATGAATGACTAGTGGATTACCATCTATTAAAAGATTTATAAAGAATAAAAGTTCTAGAGACATTCTAGAGTTGCAATTCACAACCTTTTTGGTCTTATGGCACATTTAAACTATCATAGAAAGACTGCAGCACACTTATTAAATATTACTGGACCAATGAACAGATCAATTATGGAGATCTCTCTCTAATACTTTTCTGTAAAGTTTACTGAAACAAACTTCTGAAATTTATTTGATATCACAGAAACAGATTTTATTTTTTTACTGAAATTTGTCACTTTTAATATTTTTTTATTCCTCTCACAGTATACTAGTTGGGAACTACTATTCTAGATATTATTATAAACTTTTAAAGAACTTTATTAATTATTCAGAACTAATGTAAAAATAAAAGTGACTAATTATATTATTATATTATAATAAAAACGTGAAATTAATTTTGTAGAAAAAACAGTCAAAGATTAATAAAATTAATATCTACAAATTTTCATTTTAAGATACAGTAGAGCATCATTTATCCGAACGGTCAACCAAAACATCGGTTAACTGAAAGCCTTCCAGTCGAACTGTGTAGTGCTGAATCAAACATTTTTGATACTAGATTAACTTCTAAAGTATATATTTTTTTTGTTTTTATATTTTCCAATATATTTATTTTGTTTGTACAAAATAAAGAAATAATTTTTAGCGATACAATAGCCTCAATTATTATTATAAAAATTTTCATTAAGCTTAAAATCAACGAAAATTCAACACAAAGCGACACACAATGGAGAAAAATTTCAACATTGGATAGGTTAATATATTTTTTCGTACATAATCAGTTATCCGAACAACCCCGGTCCCCAAATGATTCAGATAAACGACGCTCTACTGTATATATTTCAGCATCTGAATAAATTACTGTTTTGGTTTTACGAAAGTATATCAGAGTTTATTCTTGAAATCTTTTAATTTAATCTGTGCTAATTATAGTCATAAATGTGACTATAATTAGCACAGATTAAATTAAAAGATCTGCAACATCTGAAAAGTAGATGCAATAATTATAATAAAGATTGACAATATTAAGTTAAATGACTTAATAATGTCAATCTTTATTATAATTATTGCATCTACTTTTCAGATGTTGCAATGTAACTAAGTACAGAAACTGAAGAGATCAGAAAATAAGCAACACCTTAGAAATGATGAAAAATTAATTATGACAAACATTAAAAACTATTTAACATTTTGGCATCAATATCCTAAATCAATATTTATAATGAATCAAAATTACAATTTTAAGTAATTCATTAAAATAATCAAGTTCCCAAAATAGAATAATTCCTTTTATTTTAAAAAACTATTATATTTGAAGTTTATTAATTTTATAATTACAATAATTTCTAACTACTTAATAGTTTACAATTTCTAAATAGCATTTGTTTATAAAATAGTAATATTTTTATAACAATTCATTTATTAAATTTTGATAAAGTAAATTTTAAATTAGTTTTAAAAAAGTAAATAATTAACAATAAGAGTTCATAAAATATTTTTTTTGCCATGAAATTGTGATTGTAAATGTAAAATATAGTTATGTCATTAGTTATAAGTGCAGATGTTGACAATTTTTATTTCTTATTGTTTTATGGTTTTTATAGACATCTAGCCATTTATTTATGGTGTTATAATGTAATAGTATACATAATTTTAGACATGGAGTAAATTGTATCATTGAAAGAGTTTTATAACATGTTTATATCTGACCAACAAGTACCTAACAGTATCACTGTATTTTAGGTGGGTCAGAATAAAGTTATGAGTATTCATCTAATAAATTAGCTTTATGAAAGTTCCAATGTATGATAACGCCTTATAATCATTCTATGATAATGAAGGATTTAGAATATATTTTAATTAATTAAATAAAAAAATTAAGTTAATATTTTTTATTAAAAAAATTAGAAGTTACAAAATATTAATAAATGCTTAGTTATTTATGTCATAATTCTATATTTATTATTATTATAAATAAATAAATGACACTAATATGAAATCATTAATTTAAATTATAACTATTTTCTCAAATGCCATTTAAAAAAAAAAAACATTTACACAGTCAAACCTGTTTTTATGCGCTCTTTTTATGTGCGATTTTTATTTGTGCGATTTTTTTAATGCGAATTTTTAATTTGTGCGGTATAGTTGGCGACTAGTCTCGTGTGATTCGTCATTTCTTACGTTGACTTATTATAGCTAAATAAACTTATTATAGCATAAATGCACTTATTATAGTAATATTATTGCATGAATATGCGAAAAATGAAATAATTTACTTTTTAAGTCAACAAAACACCAGCTGGACAAAAATATGTAAAACAGACGATAGACCAGACGATGCAGTCAAGTGCTGACATCTGTTGTCAATAAATTCTATTTCGTACGGTTTTGAGTTATTTTCTATGTGAGACTTTTTTTATGCGGTCCCTGTTGACCGCATAAAAAAAATATTTTTTAATTGTGTTGCGAAAACTATTATTTACAGCCATTCGTGAAGTTTCGTGAGATTTTTTTTATGCGTTTTTTTTAATGCGGTCCCTATCCCCGCATAAAAACAGGTTTGACTGTATATTTTAGAATTAAAGTGTCAAAACAGTAAAAATTACCTTCAAATCCTCTGGAATAATCATAATAGCCATCAGCACGATTAGCATAACTTTGACGTCTCTGTACTTCTTCACTGCCATACATATCATACTGCTTCCTTTTCTCTGGATCACTTAAAACTGCAAATGCATTTCCAATTGCTGAAAGAAAAGGTAAAATTAAAAAAGAAAATAAAAAAATAAAATAAAATTCAAAATAAACAAAGTAAAAAATAAATAAAATTTATACACATTTTAGCAATGTTGGAAAATTTAACTTAATTATAAAATAGAGTACTAATTAATCAAAGCCCATTTAACCAAGGTTCTGCAATATCCAAGATAAATTGTGAAAAGATTACGTTTTCAATAAAGACAAAAAAATGTACTGATAGTATATACAGTTCATTTCAGGAAAAAAAATCTTGGTCAAGCTATTCATAGTACTCAAAATAAAGCTTCAGAAATTTTTGAAAGATTTTATTCTGATAACTTCTCACAAAACAAATTTTAAAAAATTTTAAGAAATTTTAATTGTAGTTTCACATTTTCTTTAATAAATGTAGATTTAAACCATGCAATAAAAAAACTTTTTAAAATTTTATTTACAACTCTCATTCAATAAGTAGGTCTAACCTAAAAATATAGTAGATCATACATGTTAATGCATTCAAATCCAGTTTATTAAATAATTTACCAAACATTGTGTTATCCAAAGCATCCCAGTATACATTATTTTGAATAATTTAGACTGTTACATGAAATTTCTAGTATAGTGAAGGCTAAATGCTTGAAGATTCAAACTAATTCTGAGTTTTAAAAATTTACACACAGGTTAGAAAAAAAAAAAAACATTAGGATGTCAAAGCTATTATCTTTTATGCTAAATTATATAAATTAAGTCAAAGCTACTTAAAAATTGAGCACAGAAAGCAAGCAATTTCAGTTTTATATACCTTCCATTTGTAAAATAAAAACTTAAAAATTCCATATTAGAAAATAAAAGCACAAACAAATTTAGTCTGTTAAAAAAAGTAAACAAACTTGAAAAATTATAACCTTATTTGTATTTAATATTAATTTTGTTTTTAAAAATTTTAGTTACCATATATTTGTGAATGTAAACAAAATATTTCTATATTTTATAACTTTAAAAACTTTACAATTCTTAACTTCATTCTCTTATTGTTTAGCATTTATTATTACATAGTTGTCATGCTTTCTTGAACAAATAATTGCATCAAAAAAGTGATAGATACAGTTACCTTTCAATATACATTGCAGCTACATACAGGGTGATTCAAAAGTCACAGAAATTTTAAAAAATTAATAAATCACAAACTATTTACAGTAAGATGATGCAGTTTTCACAGAAATGCTTAGAAAGAAGTGGGATTTTTTTGTGTATAATAAAAATTTTAGTACCAATATAGTTACATTTCTTGCCATAGATGGAACTTGATAAGATTACATAATTTGTGTAGTTGTTACTAGAGCTTACACTAAGAACATTTTTATTTTTTTATTCTTATTTTAACAAATTTACAATGCTACAATGCCATCTGTGGCAAGAAATGTAACTATTTTGGTACTAAAATTTTTATTACACCTAAAAAAATCCTGCTTCTTTCTAAGCATTTTTGTGAAAACCACATCATCTTACTGTAAATAGTTTGTGAGTTATTAATATTTAAAAATTTCTGTGACTTTTGAATCACCCTGTATTTAATAAATAAAATATATGTAAAACAGTGATATAAGTATTAAAATTATTGATGATGATCATCATCATCTGTGTTATATATTTTTAAAACATATATAGCTTTTATTGCCATAACATGTCAAATTATTCATACATTGAATCTTTTAATCACCATATAGTATAACTGACTTTCTGTACAGTAGAATAATCATATAAAATTATTTTAAAATTTTAACATCTGTCTTGTTTTTTAAATTTTATCTGATATGTCATAATAATTTATTATAGTGTGTAGTTAAATATTATATTTCATGTTCTCTTAACCACTCAGCAGTGGGCGACAAATATATTTGTCAAAGGCAATCGTGTGGCAGTGGTGAGGGATGAATATAGTCACTAAATTCTTTTGGGGTTATCACCAAAAACTAGCCAAAAACTACCACCAAAAAAAAATTCACATAAAAAATGAATTATGTAACAATAAAAAAAAGACTTTTCTTTACTAGACATAACTGTTTACAAAATCTTTTTCCAAAACAGTAATGAGAAAAAACGCTTGAAAAAATACTTTAAAAATTTCCCACATTTCTTCTCCACAACTAAGTGGTAGCACCACATCTGAGTGTTCCACTGTTGAAAGGTTAATCATCATAAGTTCTTTAAACTGATCTTTAACGTAATTTAATAGTTTAAAAATATATAAATATATGTTGTTATATATCTAGTTTGATAATTTTTTGCAATAAAATATTTTTTGCATTCTGCACTCTGATAATTTTTTGCAAAATATTCAGAATGCAGCTTCAAATATGCAGATAATACATTATCTGTATGATGTCACAGACAAAATATTTTTTTAATGTTATATTCTAATTTTAACTTATGTATTAATTATTCTGTTCAAAATTTAAAATCTGAATATTAGACTTTAATAAACTGTGTAATGGCCAAAACTTTATTAATTCCTTTAAATCTAAAATATGTTTTCTTTCAGAATAAAGAGATTCAATTTCTGGTTAAAAGAAACTTATTATAATTGCAGTTATAATAAAAAAAATATATATAAATTTTGGTTAATGATACCTATGGTTCCAAAATGGCAGCTCGTCTCTGATTCCAGCAAGTAGAAGAAAGGAAACAGTGGGGACCTGCATTCTAACCTAAACTAACCTATTCTAATAATTTTGTTGGTAATAATTACGGTAATTTATTAGAATAGGTTAGGTTAGAATGTGCATCCCCACCGTTTCCTTTCGTCTATTTGCTGGAATCAGAGACGAGCCACCATTTTGGAACCATAGGTAACACTAACCTAAATTTCTTAATTAACCTGACTCCCAGCAGCAAAACTGACCCAACAAGTTTTATTCTTTCACATTCTAGTAACAAGTGTTTTTCTTCTAATCTTTTTTTATAATATAATAATACACAAATGATCATTAATTTTACAAATCTCCTTTCTAATAATATTTGTGGCAAAACTTCTCAGCTACAACAGAAGTAAGTTTAAAAACTAAAATATCATACTATTTTAATTTCTTGTTTAGCCCAAAAGTCCCACTCAGGCCAAATGAAGATAGCAAGTGAAGTAAAAAAACTTGGAAGATGGGGGAGGGGGAAATCACATTCCTAATACTGTAAACTATTTTGGTTAATTTTATTTTTGCATATCTATAACACTTTTTTTTAAAATCACAATAAGGATATAGACAAATAAAATACAAATTTTAAGAGATTACCTTTAAAAGCTTCAGCTGCACCAGGAGTTTTATTTTTATCTGGATGAAACTGCAAAGCTAATTTTCTATACTGTTTTTTTAATTCCGATTCACCAGCATCTTTACTTATGCCCAAAATTTCATAATAATCTTTACATTGCTTTATCCTATTAAAATAAACATGCAATTACTTTAAGAACAAATTCAACAAATTTTATTAAAAACATCTTTAAAAGTTTTTAAAACTCTAAATATAACTTAATTGTCAAAAATTAATCCAGTCATAATTCATAGAATATGAATTATGACTGGATTAATTATATGATTCTAAGGTTATAGATTCTGAATTACAGATAAATATGTATTTGTTGGAATATTTAACAATTAAAAAGCTGAATAAATTTAATCAATTTAAATGATATTTAGAATTTCAATTATTTAAGCTACTCAATCATGACTTAAAAAATAAATGCTGAAATTCATGAATTTTTTGAAATATTAAAAAATATGTTTGTATTATGTTCTTATTAAAACTTAAATAGTAACAATACAGTGTAATTACCTAAAATTTGTAATTACCATTGTCACAAGGCAAATATTAGTTTGTATATCATTTTGAAAAACAATGTAATTTTTCTATAAGAATTATTTTAGATTTCATGATAATTAGAATTAACAATTTTTTATGACTATTTATTAATTTTTTTAAATAATCAGCTAAAATTGTAAAAAATATTTTGCCTTTATTATAGTACAGTGGAACCTCGCTTAACGAGCATAATTCGTTCCATAGTCTCACTCGTTAAGCAAAACAAGTTTTCCCATAGAAATTAATGTAAAATACGATAATGCGTTCCATGCCAAAAAAATACTCAAATGTTTTATGTATAACATCTATTCAAAACAAAAAAAAAAAAAAAAAAAAAAAAAAAAAAATTGTGCAATATACACTGTTAAGGAGCATGAATCATCATCATCATCATCATTTCTTCTAGCGCAGAATGAACCACCCTGGAATGATAATTCAATTTGCAGAAACAAAAAAAAAACTCACAGCTAATATGTTTGATAAACACTTCAAATAATATGCCAAATTCTTGGGTTATGTAAAGGCTATAATTAAATATTAGAAATTAATTAATTTGACTAGAGGTAGGCAGTTATGTTTCCATTTCGTATTAAATTTAATAATTATAAATAGTTAATTTTTAATTCAGACATTTCTAAAGTTTAATTTTGAAATGGTCATTAAATTTAATGACCCAAGAATTTGGCATATCGTTTGGAGTGTTTATTATATAATGTACTATGGTTGTTGATGTTTATAAATAATATGTGTGAACACAAGTTTGGAAAAATATGTGATCACAAGTAACACTAAGATGCTAGCGGAACGAGTGCTAAACACAGACTGATGGAACATGCCGCATGCTCACAATTCGGAACTTCCCCTTTCCTCGTCACTCATTATGTGAAACATCGCTCATTAAGCGAGGAAAATTTTTACAATTTATTTTGCTCATTATGCGAAATACTCGTGCGAGGTGCTCATTAAGCGAGGTTCCACTGTAGTAAAATCTTTCAAATTACTAATCCTCATAATGTTGAAAACAATCATAATTTGAATGCTGAATGTTATATTTTACTGGAATGTGAAGATTATAATAACATAGCTAGATAGTTTTTAAACTAGTCTGTTAATTTATATTTATTTAGAAAATTTTAAGACTAATTTATAATTAAAAACTTATTGAAAGCACTCTCATAATTTTTTTCTGACAATTTTATAATAAATATTGTATAAATATCATCTTCAGTATCATAAAACTAATATATGAAAAATATTTATTCTTAATTTCTGTTTTAATATTCAAATAAATAATATAAAAATATTTTTATATCTGTAGCAAGATTTCTCAAAATAATTGATATAAAACTTTGCAGATTTATACCAACTATTTTTCATCAAATCTGGCTTAATTTCCTGAAATATTATAATAAGTTTACTAAAATTTGTAACAAATTAATTTTATAGAAGAAAGGTAGAGAAAGAGAAAATGAGATACTTAAATACAATGCTGTGTGTACTGTGTAGGAGACAAAATGACAATTTTGACACCACCTCATACCTTACAGTTAGGTCTTATGAGAACAGAAGCTACTAAATATATTAGTCTTTACAATACAATAATAAGTTTATTGTCACATTATTTTCACTTATGTTGACAGACACAAGTGTCGGACATTTTCTTTTGCTTGAACAGTTACCAATTTGAACTGCCTCAACATAATAAGGCCATGTTCACACTGCTGATAATAACCACAGATCCTAAACAATAATGACTGTTTTTCATCATATTTTTTTCATTGTCAAAACATTCATATTCTTCATTAACTTTCATGTTAGAGCATGTGCAAATTACATTAGTCTCAGCATTATTCCATGAATTTCTGCACTTTTAGACTGTATTCATTTGTTTTAAAAATAAATATGTAGAGTCATGGGAATCTGCAGAAAATTTTCCAGGGGGCAAAGTTTGGAGACAATTACATCAATAAATTTTATTTAATTATTTACTTTTTTCAGTTTTTCACAAGTAGATTATATAATATAGAATTGCATCAACATAAAATGACAGACAAAGCATCCCATAGTTGAGGATGTAAGGTTGCATATCTCAATCACTTTTATAATTATAATAGATAAATACAACACTTACTTGAGCCTGTGACCGGTGTGAAATTTTATAATTATAATTTGTGAAATTTTTTACTTGATTCCAGAGAAGAACAAGTGTCCCATTTGTCCCCTTCTGTAATGCCTATGTGCAGAGTAAAATTCTTTGATACTGACAGCTGAATTTATTAAGCCAAGGTCTTTCTCCGACACATAAGATTATCCATTCCTTCATCTTGTTCGAAGAAAATTGCGAGAAGTTCTTGTTGATTGGCCAAAACCATTACAACAATGATAAATGTCGAATCTTTAATAACTTATATTAGTTGCCTTAGTCATTTGTTGTTCAAAACAAATGACTAAGACGACTAATATACAATGATAACAACTAGCGCAAACATTTTAAAGACAAAATAAAGCAATAAAAATATTGGTTTTTGTTATTTCCAGCAATGTGAATGCAACCTAAGTCTATAACCTAACAAGTGCTGTAGGTAACTATAAATCTATAATATTTACTAACAAAGTACTGCTCATATAAAAGAACAATTTGCACCATAACAACAAAAGGACAATACCCAGTTTATGGAAATTGAGAGGGAATGGTCACCAACATGCAGCCTACCGGTAGGTGCACATTTGAATTGCTACCAGAAAATGTCGCTTCAAGTCTGATGAAAAACCATGGGAGGTCATTTTGTGATCTGATAGTATTCATGATTTTGTTAGTTAAATAATTTTATTCACAAAATTGTTTGAATAGCAGCAAGTGAAAAACCCTTTTAAAGAACTTAAATGCATAGAAATTCTTTCTCAACAAGCAATAAACTCTGTTTTATATCATAAAACACTAAGGATTATAAACTTCAACGAGTAAATTTATTATTTCATTATTTCATGTGTTTTTTAAGATTATGTCTAATCACAATGCTTTTCAATCTTAATAACAATGTTTGTTTGTTATTAAGATTGAAAAACATTTAATCAAATAATAAAATGCCTCCTTGTCTCCTTGTGTATCAGAGTCTTCTTAATTTGTAAAAACTACTTAGTTGTCTTTGTTTATAATTTTAATATTAATTAACAACAAATTACACTATGCAAATTTTTGCATAGTGTAATGCACTTGATATGTTAGTTAAATAAGATAAAATATAATTAAATATTACAATAGAAATTGAATTTCAAAAAATAGTTATAATTATTTTTTGAAATTCTTTAAAAAATAATTATAATTATTTTTTGAAATTCCTTATAATTATTCATTATTTTTGTTTTAATAATTTATATAAAATATATATTTTTTATTTGCATTTAAAAATGTTAATAAGTTTGCTGTTGTTTTAGCAAATAAATCTTACAGACAATTTATTTTAGATAACATATACAGCATCTCAATGTACTTGTAGTACCAAATGATCTGCTAAAGACTAACAATCAGATACAAATCAATAAGTTAGAGCTAATTGATTATTAATTAGCAAGCAAATTAAGATAAATTATTGTAGTTTTGCTATATTCAAATTTAGTTCAAAATAAAATATGAATATCCAAACAAAGATATTGTTACTTTTCAATGCAGTATGTTTAGATTATAAGTTCATACTACATAAGATTTCAATTGAAATTTTTCACACTTATTGCTTATCATACGTAGCTAGTAAATATAGAATATTTTTTAATTGTAATAAAATTTGAATTAACTAGTTTTAGATATTATAATTAAATAACTTATTTTTATTGTTTCTTAATTTCTTGTTTTTTTTTTATAAACAAACAGTAAAAATTATAAATAGTAATACTCTTAAGAAATGATAAATAGCTAATTTAAAAATTAACAAAATTTAACTTTGCAAAGTCCATCTATTTTCATTCCACGATCTGAAATTTTATGCAATTCATAATTTGCTTGGCTTGTTCCAAAATATTATTTACTCTCTGACTGATATGATGACTGAAACAATTGATTTTTTTCATCAAACTCTTAGTACATGCTTAGTACAAACTGAACAATTTAAAAGAATTACAATGTTCTGTCAGTTCTTTTAATTTTCACTCTCAACCAGAAAATTTGAAATTAAATTATGATCTACCTTTTAACAGCATCTATTTGCTCTTTTGTACATTCTGATTTCTGACTGCTTCCATCTTCATTTGCTGAAGTTGAAACACCTGATTTTCTTCTTCGAAAAGAGGGGCTACTATGTTTATTTTCAGTCGGCTTTTCTTCTTCTTCATTTCGTTGATAATTTGCTGTTCCATTTAATTTTTGTAGAAGTTCAATTAAATCTAAAATAATAAAATTAATTTTAATGAAGAAATAATCAACAGGGTACAGCAACATTGTTTATTCTAAATTATTATTGTTTTTACTATATTCAATAATCAGACAAATAATTTAAATGCATATAAAAACAATAAAATGATTTCTCTAAAAGTTCTAGAATTTATTAAATCCAACTGCCATTCAAAACAGTTTAAGGTGAGGATAAATTCAATTTATTTTATAAAAATACATTAATTTTATAAAAGAGCATGCATGGGAATGTGTAATTTATATAAAATAAGTATATTAACCTTAATATAAGTTAAAAATTAATAATTAGAAAGTAAAGCAACAATATTAGATGGAATGTCAGGAGTATTAAAAGTAGAAGTAGGAGAATGCCAGAAGAATTAAAAATGGGTATAAACTAATTTAAATTTTGTGTTACTACAGAATAACTAAATAGTGTCATGTAAATCCTTAATTTCTCTCATAGTTTTGCCATGTCCACAGTTCAGAAATATACTGCATTTTCTTCATTCTAATGTGCCATCAAGTCTAACATGCACCTGATTTGAGATACCAATACCTGAAAAAAGTAAACTTGAAAATTCAATGTGCACACATCAAAAACATGGCTACAAAACTTTAATGCACTCAAATAGCAAGAAATGCATTTTTGAAAACCATTTTATTTTTATATTTACAGTGCTCACGATGTCCACATTTACAAATATATTCATTTATGACTCCATTATCAGGTAAAGAGGATCCGTGAACCAAGACAATCACAGTTAAAATTACCAGATATGTAAAATATAGTATCACATTGAAATAAATATCTGTATACATGTTCTTCAGCATGGTGCATAACTGCCTGGTTGAACATAGCTTATAGGAGATTTCTCTGCATGCAAGAATAAATTGCTAATTATAAATAAATCCAATCTTTACAGAATAACAAAGGTTACATAGTGAGGTAACATGTAGACATGTTTGAAATATTTTAATATTAGTCTTTAACCAAAGACAGAATCAAATCTAAGTGTGTGTGTATGTATCTACACAGAATACACTAAGAAAATGAAATCTATTTCTAATTCATTAAAGTACTAATGTTTTACATTGAGAAATTGTATAAGTTACATTAATAAATTTCATGTAAATAAATTTATTTGCTTCTTTATTTTTCCTATAAAATATAAATAAAACAATAAAATAAACTCAAATTAAAACAGAAAACATATCTGAAAATTTCATTAAATAGTACCAACAACATCTCAAAACTTATGAATATACTTCTTATTTAAAGCAACAAAAATGTTTCTGAAAGAAGTATTTTCAGTTTCCTTAAATAAGTATCTTATTCATAAGTTTCAAGATAAAAAGAAAATAGTTTGGTCAAACTTACAATTAATAATAAAGTACAGTAATTTCTTGCAAATAATCTACAAGTTGTGTTTAAAAGTCAATTTGAAAACAAGTGTATTACACATTATGCAAAGTCCAAGTTATCTGCCAATTTTCAGTTGCAATTGTAAACTCATCCAATAAATGATCTTGGTAAGTTTATCTTTAAGAAAAGCATAAAAAAGTCTTTACACATCATGCATTCATCTGCCATGGCAATTTTTCCAGAAACTACCACATGCTAGGGATTAAACTGATTAAATCAGTTAAAATTTAGTTACCAGTAATTAGTCATTCATCACACATGCCAATAATTTTTGCAGGACAATGTGTGCATTTACTTGCATTTGATATTTCATTTGTGATTAAATGAAATAAAATTAGAAATGTATTAATAAATCTAATTTTCTTTATTTTGATCTTTAAAGTCACACCTCATCGTATATGAGAGATCATCTTATAGTGAGTAAATCCAGTATTTAATTGTTCTCTTTCTGCACAGAACATTTGTAAAGTTGAACCTATTTATACATTCCCAAAATGTATTGTACGTTTTGCAATTATACATTAATATTTTCTTCACGGTACTTTCTCCATTATAAAATACTTCACTAATAAATTTTTCATTTATATGATATAAGTATACTTTTGTGCCTATATATTGTTTTTTTGGTAGCCTACAGCACTTTTTTTCTCACTTATGTGTTACTCACTTTGAATGGAAAAACAAAACAAAGTGATATATGTATTGATGTCAGTTTAGTCACACCGACAGTAAATCACCAGCAAATGAAAAAGTAGAGTGAATAATTTGTAACACAATACCATTTTCAACTAATTTTCCCATTTAGCAAATTGCTTTGCCAGCCCAAAAATGCTGAAAATTTTCACTTTCCATATTTTGTAGTGTGGATCAATTTTACTAAGCAAATCGCTTTCCAGTTTCCCATTCTTTTTCAATATTCACTATCTGTGTGAACGAACCTTTAGAATGACTCTTCATTCTTTCATGAGATTGGACTTTTGACAGAAGGAGACAACTGATATCACACATTGTACTAGTATGTGACAAGTTCATTGAGAAAAACAACAAACCAATCAATTTTTTTAAAAGACATGAGTTAATTTCACTAATTTAACTTTTTTTTTTATATGTTGTTCAAACATATTATACATAGTAAACTGAAACTTCTTTGTTAAAAATTACACACACAAATTCACTTGTATTAATTTGTCATATTGTATTTTTGAATAGCTTTCAGAGAATATAGTTGTCACAAAAGTAGTTTAACTTGTAAATTTTTCTCAGATCCCTTGAAAAATGTATAAATGGGATTCAACTGTATATTATTAAACTGTATTTAAAAACTTTTTCTGAATTGTTTTTATAACATAGATACAGAAGTTTTATCATTTTGTAAACATATTTTTCTTTATTTTTTTATACTTTTTCATAGATAAAAATATTAGCATTCAAATACAGTCAAACCTGTTTTTATCATAAATTCTAAAAATTCATAAAAATATGATCTTCCTAAAAAAATTGACTATTACTGCTATAAATTTTGCATATTTAGACATTAAAAAAAGTGTGTGTATATGTAAAGGACTTAATAAACACACTAAGCCATGAAGGATGCTTCATACATATACACAATTCAGTTAGCAATCAAAAACTCAGATTTTGAACAATGCAATATAATCAGACATTATTACCCAATCATTACAAATTGTTTCATGCTTCAAACACTCATCTCTTCCATGCCAGAAACTTTAAAACATTTAGAAATAACTTGGCTTTTATAAAAGCTTGAAGCTCATCCGAGACTTATTCAAGATGTAGTTATCTGTGGAATTTAAGTTGTAAGATGCTAAGACAAAAACTCAGACATGTCATGGTACCTAAACCATAAATCATGATATCTCAAACCTTCTCTATTTATCAGTGAGAAATAATAATGTCTTACACTTGCTGGAACCACCAGATTACTGAACAAACAAGCAAAACTGATACTTTGCTATCTATGGTCTTATAGTTAAAGCAATGGCAACCAGCATGAAAATTAAGGCACCCACATTAAATGTTTAGAAAGCACAGGTCACATAATCATGTGTTCCATCAAACAATAGTTGTATTGTGAACTGCCATGTCCCATATATATTTTTTTCTATTTAAAGAAAGTCTCATGTCATGGAAAATTTTTAAACAATTATCAATATAGTTTCATGCCCTAGCATTCTGCAGAGGATGCCCTTATTAAATTGTGTGATACTCTACAGCAAGGAATGAAGGAGATTTTATGTTTCTGTTAATGTTTCTAGATATCAATGGTGCATTTAACAAGATGTGATGGCCTTCAATTTTAATTCTTATCAGAGATACCAAAGCACCACTAAATATTTTCTACTTGCTCAAGAATTTCTTAAAAGACAGAACAACTGAGCTTAAATTGGGCTTTGTTAAAAAACTTGTTCACTAAATAAAAGCTGTCCTGAAAACTTAGTATCTAGATAACTGTCCTTTTTGTGCCCTCTGAGCAGTAAAGGGCCTCAAACCACAAAAAAAAGTATCTGGATCCCTATTCTGGAATGTTATTATAAATGACTTGCTAATTAAATTATCCAACTGTTTCTGTTCATTGGTTATAAAATCAGCTACATCATTAAAAAATAATTATTAATAATTAGCTAAATTTTCTTAAAACCCAGAAATTTTTAGTTCTCACCAAAACATTCAATGTAAAAATTGGATAGATGGCAACACTTGGAATGGACAAAGCGTTGTATCAATAAGGAATGCTAAGTTGAATCAGAGTAGAGGTAGAAATATGATGGACAAAATATGTAATTTGTTTTATTGTGAGATGGTTGTAACGTGGGGTATGCCTATATTAGGTTTTTATAATTGTAAAATAGGATAAAAACCATATAGGAGAATTTATGAGGGTTTGTAAAGAGTTGTTCTCTTATATGCAAGAATGGCATACAAGAAAACAACTCTTGTTTTAACGAACTAGTAAAATTGACAAAATAAACTGTTTCATAAATGTGACAAAAGTGTAGTTCAAGCAATTATTTCTGAATGTGTTATTTGGCAGTTGCAAAAAACAAACTCATCATAAATTTCACAGATCACTCAAGTTGAGAAAAAGTGTTTCATTTTCTACTAGCCTTTTTGAAGATACTCACAGAACCACTTTGATAAACTTATTGCTGATACAATCTCAGTATACTGTTTGCTCTGATGTCATGACAATACAAACTACTTATCAAATGTGGAGTAGGGGACACTAAATTTCAGTTCAATTAGCAGGAAAGATTTCTTATTGCAATATGGAAAGTCAACAGCCATATTTATCCTCATTTTTTGAAACTTGCAAAATGTGTAAGACAGACAAATGTAAAACATAGAACAATAACATTCAAATAATAGTTGTTCTATGCTTTATGTTAAATTTGGTAGTATCATTATCATAATTAGATCTAATGCCTAGACAAATACTCTTAGAAAATACTTTTTCAAATAGATTGACTCCTTGAAATTAATTAGCATTGGTGTCTTATTGATATAAAATGCAGTCAGCAACAAAATGATTTTTAGCATTGATGTTAAAGTTCAACTAAAAATAAACAAAGTATATAATTAGAATTTATTCATTCTGTATTTATTAGAACTATGTATCAAAATATTTTGAGGAACTAATAATTTTTATTAACAATTTTCCCAATTTAATAGAATCTACTTATTGTAATCACAAATACTGTTATCAATTGTTTGTTATTAGAATTAGCCTGTCCTAAAGCCTGTTAGCTTACAAAATTCCCTTAAGTCTGTAATTAATGTAATTAGATTTCAGTTATAATTATAGTTATCATATCTTCAGTTCATTATCAAATAAACATATTTTTAAGCTGTCTTGCTGTACTATCAGCCTTAACACGTAGATGATATCATTCTATCATTATCAGTTATTGTTATCAGCTTTAACCAGCATTTTAAATGTTAATCATTTTAATCATTATTTGCACACATACAATAGTTTAAATTGCTGGTATTTTGTATGCTGGATAAATTACTAGTAATTTATTTATTTTTTTTAAATTATTCATTAATGTCATTAATGGTAAGTAATAAATCTTCATGTTTACTTTCTCAACTGTTATATATAACAGAGGAAAAAAATGACAATTGGACAAAAAATGACCCCCCAAGGATTTTACATTTTTGGATTTAGAACACCTTGAAATGTAGAAAAATGCAAAAAAAAAAAATTCAGAGTAATTTGTGTGTGTGTTTGTGTAGGGCACAATTTTGTTTACTGTGTTTGAAGCTTAATAACTCCTGTGCTTTTGTCGAAAATTTCTAAAATTTTGAGGGAGGTTTGTTTATTAGGGGGATTGATGCTATTAAATTTTGATGGTTAAAGTTCAAGGAACAAAGAAATAATGGGGATCATATGTATCTCCAGTAGGGTATGACTTGATGATTTTACTAGTTATTAGCATTTACAATTTTTTGTAAAACCCATAAAACCCATCCTTACCCTCAAAATTAAGCCTTTTGCCATTTTATAATAATTAAAAATAGAAAGTTTTTTTTAATATAATATGATAACAGATGGTGTTAAAAATTTTAAATGTTGCTGGGAAAGTTGAGCAACTCATTGCTGGTTTATTTAAATATGTCCTTTTAATGTCAGTCAATAAAACCAGAATTTCCATTAATTTTATTGTTTAATGTTATCTGTTGGTTATCATCAGTATAGAGGAATCCAAAAATAATTTATAATAAGCAGATTCTACTGTATCCATTTCTAATTTATTTTATTCAATTTAAATAATTTCCCAACCAACTTAAAAATTTAAATAAAATCACTATCAACTGAAAAATAATGAGCAATCGTCAACAAAATAATTTTTAGCATTGATGATCAAATTTGACTAAAAAAAAAAGAAAAAATATTAACAGTGTGTAATAAGAATTTATTTATTCTATATTTATTAGAACTCATCTTGAACAAACATTGTGACCATGTCACAATGCTAAGCTGTAGTTATTTATCATAATTTAAAAAATCATTTGACTTCTCATCCACACCAGAAATTTGTATATAGTTAATCAGTGCATCCAGCCCTTAAGTTTTTCATATCTAGTCTCAATTTCCATCCATCAACTCCGTTCTCGAGATTAAGGAAGGATGGACAAAGACTGTTGACAGTAAAAATCTGTAGATTTGCAATTTGAAAATTGCAATCCACTAATAAATCAAGTGTGGGCAACCTATGGCATTCTGTGACTTTCTATGTACTATCAAAATCCTTAAACATATTTGTCATAAGTAATTTATAATAAGTTCATGGTATGCATTGAACATTGCTATAGCAATAAATTTGAAAAGTTTTCCATGGTATTCATATCTCTTTTACAAATCAGTAGACTTGGCAATGTACAAGCTGCCAACTATAGTTAACAAGTTCTAATGAAATAGTTTAAATATCCAAGGTTACCCAAATATTGAAAAACTGCAACCTTAAAGTTCTGACTAAAAGTAAGAAAATATTTTTTCCTAAAGTTTTTCTCTGCAATTTTTAAATAAAAAATATATAATTTTATTATTTATATTTACATTACATTACATATAATTGGATTTTATATAGAATTTACATAAAATCCAATATTTTCAGTGTTTCAATCTAAACAATGTCTTGTGACCTTTTATTGTAGAAAATTTATCCATTATTATATAAAATTGAAATATAAATTTTATAAAATTTTGTAATAGAAATTATGATTAATCAATATTAAATGAGTATGTTTGATCTTTATTATTTATTCCAACTTGTTGCAACTACAGAATAGCATATTCTGCAATTGGTATTCAATTTTAGATTTTCAGGAAAAGACAATGTTGATAGATTATATTATATTAATTTTATAATAAACCAAACTGCTTGATCCAAAAGTTCAGAGACTTGGCATATAGTTCCTTGCTTTCAATAGTTTAAAACACCAAACTAATCCCCTTGGGCAATGATAACTTTTTGCAAAGTTTGTATGATTTCTGGAAACATTGCTGTAATACATCTTTTTCAACCACCTGTAATACCACCTACAAAGTTACTTTTATCTCATTTTATGACTCAACATGATATCAAAACAATCTCAGGTTGTTTATGACAGATGGACTCAGCCAAATATCCAGATATGTGGAGTTTGCATTAAGTCCTTCTGTCATAAAATAGAAGAGGTTTTTGACTATAAAAAACATAATTTTAACCTGAGTAAATAAAAGAAAAATTAAGATTCTACTTGTTGTGGATGAATAAGTAAAACTGTCTCTAGGTTTAACAGTCACTACATAACATGACAAATGCAGTTGGGAACAAGTTCAAACCATTTCAAAGATACCAAGGTCACGTGACAAGAGACAATATCTTTGTTGAAATTAAGTAAGGATAGAATTGAGTACTTTTAAAAATTGAAAACTTTCAAGATTTGAATGAGTTCTCAAGAAAATTGTAGTAAGCAAGCAGAAAATGTAATTTGTGAAAACAATGAGAATAAATAACACAAAGCCAATTTTTCTTGTATGTTGAAGCCAAATGACTGCTGGATTAATTTGGCTTAATAAAACTATTGGGATTATGGATGTTTATATTTTCCTTGTATGGACTACAAAGTAGTTAGTAACAAACTAATAGAGTATTCAAGAGCAAGTTGATTAACATTGTTGACAATTACAGAGAATGAAGTTAACAATTAATCAGAGTTTTAAAAGTTCTTGAAATTAGATGGTTTAATGCAGAAGGACAACACATCACTTGAGCAATCTGCCAAGAAGGGAATACTTATCAGAAGACCTTCTATTGTGAAACTGGCCTCTATTTAGGTCCCTATATAAAGAAAATCCAGAAAATTCCATCTAGCCATGTTCAGTAGTTAAAATTCCTCAATAAGTCAGATCACATAACAACATGGTCTCTATATATTGTAATGCAATTAGAACTTTTGATGGCTGGTTAGTTCTTGGTTTCCAAATTGGTTTGTTCATTATAATAGCTCAAAAATCACATACACTCAAACCTGTTTTTGTGCGGTCTATTTTTGTGTGATTTGTTTTGTGTGATTTTTTGTGTGGGGTATATGAATTTCAATCAAATTGGTATACTGCACAAAAATAATTGCACAAAACACATTGCACGTATAAAAAATCGCACAAAAAAAGACCGCACAAAAACAGATTTGAGTGTATACAAATGCTTAGTAGTCAAATACCTAGTACAAGTTGTATGGAACAAGATAGAGAAAAGTACTTCCATCTTTTTGCCAGAATCACTTCGAATTAATTTAGATTAACCTATTAATAAAACGTTTCTTACATATGTAATAAAAGCAATTTTACTGTAAAATTAAAGTAACTGTATAATGTTTATCTGGTAAAGTTTACAGATTTAAAAAAAAAATGAAATATCAAAACCTGTCCAAAACAGAAACCTGCAAAAAATTAATAACTTTCAATACTGCACAATTCCAATTTCCACAGATTTTACTATATTACTTAAATTTTCTTTTAAATTAACAAGTTGGTCAATTAAATATCATTTAGTTTTCTATCAAATTTATTAGATTTCATCTCCAGGTTTCTTATATTAAGTTTTACATATAGTTTATAATGTTTTAATTCTATGTATAATGAACATTGAAACAAAATCATATAAATTTCATTTTCAAATATAGAAAACATATCTAAAAAAATATTTGAGTTAAATTTTTGAATATAAATTAAAATATATTTTCTTTTTCTCACACACTAGAACCCACTAAATGCAAAAATGGCTACAATTTATATGCAAGTCTGTTTCATTTAGCATATGATAAACAGTAGGCACAAATAATGTCAGAAAAGATCATAAATAATCTGAACTAGAAACGACATTGTAAATCAAACAGAAAATAATTTTGTGTAAGAATGTAAAACCATTAAACCAAGGAAGGCAGAATACAACAAAATCAGATGATTTAAATAATGTAAACATTCATTGAAGCCATGTTAAAATGTTTACATTTAATAGCAAAATCAGGCATATTAATCTTTTCTTGGATGTAACTTTAGCATTGGAAAGCATTTTCAAATGTCCTTCCTCAATTAAAAAATCATTTGCGTAATCAAGTAGGCTAAATTCAACCAGGTACAATTTAAATGGTAAAAAAAAGTTAAACTGAGCGAAGCGTAGATATAACCTTTTAATTATTCCGTTTAAATGAAGAATGAATAAGTGAATATTTGTTAAATTTTCAATTTATTAAACGTTATATCGAGTAATACTGACTTGGTATAAATGAATCATCGAATATTAAGGAAATTATTCAAAAATTATAATATATTAATTATAACCTTTAGCTCTGCTCGATGGATATAGTTTCTCCGCTTTATATAAATACTTAAGAGCTTTGTCGTGTTTTCCTTCATTTATAAACTTCTGAGCTAAATCGATACATCTCTCACTTTCATCCTTATTACCATCCATCTTATTTCTCAAACTTCCCGACCACAATTCTTTGCGCCACGATCTGTTACACGTGACCTCTTCGAATTGGTTTGAAAATTTTATTTAATATTATTATAATTTCGTCAGATTTTCTAAATTGTTTACGATTAAATAATATTTTTTATTTCGTTTAAAATATTTTAAAAGTTTTCTAATGTAATTTTAATTTATAGTAACGAAACTTATGTAATTTGTCGAGTGATTAAATACCGAATTACATCATTAGAAACGTTCGAAAATAAAATGGTTTCAACAAAATAAACTAAAATAAAATACTATTGAAAATGTATACATTGTTAATTTATTTCAAATATTTATCGAAAATTAAAATTAAACTTAAGTGATAAAAAATATTGGACTTAATTTTATATACAACTAGCGAGGTGTGCCCAGCGTTGCTCTGGTTTTGGGGGTTTTTTTTAAACTCTTTCCTCCTTGTGGGCACTAAGAGGTCCTTTTTTTAGCGAGCCCATTATGGGTTCGGTCAGGCCCACAATGAGAAGGCCGGGTGGTAAGAGACGGGGCTCGACATATGCACGGGAACCACAAAAATTCCTTGAAATTTTCGCCCGTACGGATTCAATCCCGGGTCCACCCCCTTCCCCCCTGCCAGCAGTACGTTGCTACCTTGACCGCTCGACCATCCGACCAAAGGTTTTTGAGGGGGTGTAAACTTGAAAGAGTGTGATAAAAAACAATGATTAGTAACTAAAATGTGAATGTTTATTGACTTGAGTATTTATCAGTGGCGTGCTGTCATTGGAAGCAATGGAAGCGCTGCTTCCACCTTCCAATGACCTTCCCTTATATTTTATAAAATGTAAATTTTCATATTTTAACGTACTTTGAATTAATTAAAACTAATAATTTATTATAACTGCATCATGTACCTTTTACAAATTTCTATACTACATGTGAAAAAAACGATAACATTGCTATTGTATATTCGAATAATTCAGTGGCGGAAGGAATGTCCAAACCGGGTCAGTCAGCCAATCAGCCAGATTATATAGGCGTTGGCACATGCGGTTTACAGAGCACCAACCTCACCCGGTTTAGCTGGTAGAAGCAACACATGCATAAAGAGTCCGACTTTATATCCCGGAGCGGTTGTGGGCTGTTAGCCGCCTGCCTGTCAGCTTTCAAGCAGCCAGATTATAGGCATTGGCGCATGCGCTTTACAGAGCACCAACGTCACGGTTTAGCTGGTAGAAGCAACACACGCATAAAGCATCCAATTTTATATCCCGGACCGGTTCTGGGCTGTTAGCCGCCTGCCTGCTAGATATTCGGCAGCCCTCGCCCCATTATGTGAATTGCGAGTAGAATTACAGTAGTGAACCGAAAATCGGAATCAATTGGGGACTGGGGTTGTTCAGATTAGAGATTTGTTCCGATTACGGATTATGTACGAAAAAATATATTAACCTGTCCGATGTTCAAATTTTTCTCCGTTGCGTGTCGCTTCGTGTTGAATTTTCGTCGATTTTAAGCCTAACGAAAATTTTTATAATAATAATCGAGGCTATTGTATTGTTAAAAATTATTTCTGCATTTTGTACAAACAAAATAAATATATTGAAGAATATAAAAACATGAAAATTATACTTTAGAAGTAAATCTAGTATAAAAAACGTTCGATTCAGCACGACACAGTCCGACTGAAAATCGTGCCGATTACCGGCGATTCCGATTACCGGGGTTCCGATTTACGTCTCTTCTGTATAACTTAACCCAACCGATAGGAGTTTTCTGGCATGTTTTTATGATAGTTCTGTATAGTTGACAGGAGTTTAAAAAAAAATCCATTAAAATATTTGATATATTTATTCTGCGTTTATTCTGCTCTTCCATCTATTAGTTACGGATTTCAATGTTAAACCGGTGATATTATGATTATAGTATGTCCCATCTGTAAGGGAATGCAGATAAAACGTGTACAATTCTTGTATAATGTTAAAAAATTAACTGTTACTGTTGTAACGGTCGGGTGTAACTTGATCTGAGTGTCAGGTCAGGGGTGAAAATTCCTACATACTTTCGTGGTCGGGGAGCTGAGTTCTTGTGCAGTCGTCACCCCAGTCAGTTGTATCCGAGAGGGAATAAAGTTAATTGTTAATTAACTGTGTTTTATGTGAAACAGTGTCGAAAACAAACTCGATATAAAATTGGCGACGAGGAATAATATACAGACTTGCCAGCAGAAATTACAATTCGATATAAAAAGCCGGAAATGTCGTTCCCAGGAACATCAACCAGTGGAGTTCGTTTCGAACCATTCAAGATGGACGGCCAGTGGAAAACTTACAAGGACCGCTTTAATTTTTGCTTGAAGGCAAACCAGATTGAAAATGACCAAGATAAGTGTGCTTTATTTTTTACTGTATGCGGTGAAACTTTATATGAACTTGTAGTCACACTCATAGCGCCGAAAGAAACGACACAAGTTAACTTCAATGAAGTAATTACTGCTCTTGATAGCCATTTTAACCCGAAACCTAGTGAAATTGTCGAATCGTTCAAATTTAACCAGAGGTCGCAAAAACCGGGAGAGAGTATCAACGACTATGTCGCGGAACTACGGAAAATTGCAATGAATTGCAACTTCGGCGCCTCACTAGAGCGTATGTTAAGAGATAGGCTAGTGGCAGGTTTAAGGGATAAAGGAATACAACACGTGTTATTGGCGAAAACGGACACTACTTATAAGGCCATTTTGGATGCAGCATTGGCAGCAGAGGCAGCGTCTAACGATGTTAGCCAGCTTGGGTCAGACGGAAACAACACCCAAGTGTATAACTTAAAGGCGGACTACAAGAGAAAGAATCAGCCGGCCATATTACGCTGTTTTCGATGCACCGGAAGTCATAACCCGAATAATTGCCGATTTGCTCAGGTAATCTGTAACTTCTGCAGAAACAAGGGACACATAGAAAAGGCGTGTATCACGAAACAAAAGAGTGGACAAAGAAAATTTGCAAACCAGGGAAGAAACCAAATTGGGGCACCACGGAAAGAGATATCCAGCCAGAGAGCCAAAGTACACCGAATTGAGGAACATAAAAATTTGATGTCTAACCAGGTCGAGGAATATACATCTCTATTCAAAATACAGGGAAGTAAGATACCACCCTTAAAAATCTTACTCAAGATTGAAAATATACCAATCCTGATGGAAATTGATTCAGGGGCTGGGTACACTGTAGTGAGCGAACGGACCTTAAAAGAAATCAAAATCCAGCGAGACAAGTTAGAGCCGGAAGAAGTCAAATTACAGACACGGACTGATCAGAATCTGGAGGTAGTGGGGACTACAATGGTGAGGGTACAATTTAAAGGAAAAATTAGGAATCTGCCATTGTTAGTAATTAAAGGAAATGGACCAGGACTTGTTGGAAGAAATTGGTTTGAACCATTAGGAATCAGAATAGAGGGACTTTATCACCAACATGATGCAGACGATCTGATACAAGAATTCCAGCATTTATTCAATAATTCAGAAATGGGTCTATTTAGAGGCGAGGCAGTCAGTTTAGCGATAAATAAAGAAGCTAAGCCTATTTTTATGCGGGCAAGACAGGTTCCTTTTGCATTGAGAACAAAGGTAGAACAAGAGTTGAATCGACTTCATCAGTTAGGAGTTATAGAACCAGTTAGAACTTCTAAGTGGGCCACTCCTGTGGTACCCGTTGCAAAACCAGATGGAAGTGTACGTTTATGTGGAGATTACCGCTGCACTGTAAACAGAGAGGCAATAAAAGTAGATGTATACCCATTGCCGGCCATTAACGATATACTTGCTTCACTATCTGGTGGAAAGGTATTTGCCAAGCTTGATTTCAAGGAAGCGTACTTCCAATTTCCTGTGGACCAGGAGTCGTCTGAGATTCTGACTATCAACACATGCAAGGGGTTATACAGAATGAAAAGGTTACCATTTGGAGTGAGTAGTTGTCCAGCTATTTGCCAGAGAGAGATGGAAAAGATCGTAGGAGGTATTCCAGGGACAATTGTGATGATAGATGATATACTTGTCATGGGACTCAATGAAAAAGCCCTACATCAAAAGTTGAGGAAAATTCTTAACCGGATTTCAGAAGCTGGACTAAAACTAAACGAAAACAAATGCCTATTCAAGACTAACCAACTTAAATTTTTAGGATATTTGATAGATGCTCAGGGCGTTCGGCCCACACCGGAGAAAATTGCGGCGATCCAACAGGTTCCGGAACCGAAAAACAAACAAGAATTACAAGCATTTTTGGGATTTGTAAACTTCTATGATAGATTTTTGAAAGATAAAGCAACCGAAGCTGAACCCTTATATAGACTCCTTGATAAAAACAAGCAATGGATCTGGAAAAAAGAACTCAGCTCGGGTGGAGGTAGAAGAAGTACAAACGCAGTCAACCCAGGAAACCGTGAAATTATTGAGGAGAATATTTAGTACACATGGACTACCAAATACAATTGTATCAGACAATCACCAAAGCTTTAAATCCCATGAAATGGAAGAATTTATACGTAAAAATGGGATACAGCACATATTTACCCCTCCATATCATCCCTCTTCCAACGGACAAGTAGAGAGACAAGTGCAAACTATAAAGAGGAGAATTGAAAAATTACATCACAACCAAGAAAAAACTGAAGTGTTGCTCCCCAGACTTTTGTTTAGCTTACGCACAACACCTAGTAGTACTACAGGTAAAACGGCAGCAGAACTGTTGATGGGAAGAAGACTACGTACCATCTATGATCGACTAAATCCACACCTATATAAGGATAGAATAGAGGAAACAAGAATACGAGAATTCCAGATAGGAGACAACATCAACTACAGATGCTATAGAGACGCAAAGAAGTGGAAACCAGGTAAGGTGACAAAGAAGACCGGACCATATACATACATGATAGCTTCACCAGAAGGAACTATAGAAAGGAGACATATTGATCAACTGATAGCTCGAAGAGAACAACCACTCCAGAACAGGCAACATCCAGTTTCTCAGAATAACCAACATCCAGCTCCCCAGAATAATCAACATCAAGACACAGGACTACCTGTTAGAAAGAGCTCTAGAACACGGACACTACCTGCACATCTCCGAGACTTCGTTTTAGAGGGGGAAGATCTGTTGTAACGGTCGGGTGTAACTTGATCTGAGTGTCAGGTCAGGGGTGAAAATTCCTACATGCTTTCGTGGTCGGGGAGCTGAGTTCTTGTGCAGTCGTCACCCCAGTCAGTTGTATCCGAGAGGGAATAAAGTTAATTGTTAATTAACTGTGTTTTATGTGAAACAGTGTCGAAAACAAACTCGATATAAAAGTTACTTTGGCAGCATCATTTACAGCCAAATTTAATGAATGAGATGTACAGTACAAGGTACAAAAAAAGCTCTAGAATTTATTTTCCTTAAATTTACGATTTATATATCCGTTGTCATAAAAATTTGTCTTCCAATGTTTTCTCAAGACTACAGATATTCAAGTACAAAGTAACTGGTTTCGACTTATTTCTAGTAAGAAGTAATTAAATAATTAAGAGATTAGGGAATGGGGACATAAATAAAATCCTGCCGAAAAACCCGGAATTTTACTTAAACAAAAGCTTAACGAACCAGTCACTAGCTCAGTACAGTGGGGAACTGATTTCCGTGTGCACCTGGTATTAAAACGAATTAGTTAGAAAACAAATGACTAAGTTTAACATATTTAGATTTTTACAGCTATGGTGAAAAACGTTTAAAATTTACAACAGCCCCTGTGGCGTCCTTTGAGATATACTAGTGATGCGACAAAAGAGGCATTTGACATTGACCGATATCGGCACCCTCGGGATTTGGCAACCTGCGTGCATGCACGCGCCGCACACCTACCAGGACGTCTCTGATTCCATTCATTAGCCACTCGTAGGGAGCTATTTCACTAAGTGGATTTTTTTAAAATTTGAAAAGTAAAAAATATTTTGTTCTTTTTATGTACGTTTCTTCACAAAGTTATATTTAATTATAAGTTTCTTTAAAAGTATGTTCATACAATTGAAGAATTTTTTGTACTAGGTATGTATATTCATCGCACATTTTGTTTTACCAAGCAAGTTTTTTTTTATAATTTTAATTTTAGCCCTTATATCGTGGCTAGTGATTCAAAAATTTATTTTAAAAAAGTTTTGGCTCAAGACCATATAATGAAAAAGAAAACATTATTAAAAGAGAAAGACTGATGCCTAAATTAAATATAAATACGTCAACGAAAAAATTTCGACATTTTGACGATAAAATTTATGACGAATGACGATTCTTTCGTAAAATTGAAGCAATTTGAAAATCAAAATAGAGTAGAATTTAACATAAGTAGACAATATAAAATAAATATTGAAAATTATAACATGATAATTACAATTAATAGATATATCTAAATTAATAGATGTTATATGTTTTTTTCTCAAAGCAAGAATTGGTATTTAGAAGGCAAAGGGAATTTATTGAATTTAATAAGGAAGTTCAATATAATTACCTCTCTTATTTATTAAACACGTCAGATAATCTATTAAAACTACATTTAAAGAAGTATACGGTTTTTACTGGCTTATCGAACAAACGAATACGAACGGGCCCTGACGCGCGAACGGGCCCCGACCCTTTCATTCTTTTGCCACGGCGAGCATTCAGTCAGGGTCATGCTATAAAATAAACCCATGAGTAAGGCCATTCAGTACAGGTATACCTCGAGTTACTTCATTCTCGATTATACGTCGTTTGTCAAAATATATATATGGAAAAATAAAAGTCAAGTTTAAGTCATTTTATTCGACTTTACTTCTGTCCGTCACAAATATTGAAGTCGTAATATCACTAGAAAATCGTTAAAAGCATATAAAATCATGTTACTGTACAATAACTAAGAATAAAAGTATATAAAATCATATTAAAATACTCAGAATCAGAATCGAAATATCAGAATCAGCTGTTGATACTGACGATCCACAGCCATCTACGTCCGCGATTTAAATAAACAAATTGAATGTAAATATTGGTAAATTTAACATAAATTAGTTTATTTTCTACTACCGCAAAATAATTTTAAAAACTGTATTTGTTGTTTAACCTTACAAAATCATTTTATTTTATAATGTCTTAGAGCAAACCACATTCACAAATAGAGTCCGCGATGTACAGTACTGTAAACATCGCCAAATTGTAAACATGTACTGTACATGTATTCGAACATTTAAATTAGTTTTTAATACAGTACAGAAAAAAAGTAACATTTATTTATCTGTAAGCTTAAAATAGATTCTTATTAACCATATATTATTAAAAAAGCATTTATAAATAAAATACAAAACTGGGAATGGTTATTTGTAGTATAGCCTAGTGACAAGTGAATTCGGAATCAAGTAAATTCGAATTAAGTCGAATTTACTTGTCCTGGAACCAATTACCGATGTTGGGTGAAGTATACCTGTATTCATAAAACTATAAAAGTGCGTAGCCAAATAAATTTCTTCTCATTTCTGATGATTTCTCTCGAAATATTCTTTGGTTTTAGAAATTATTGGAAAAAATTATAACACTCACGAACCGACCAAAAGAGTGATTTAAAATATTTTAAAGTCCTTTTGTGGGGTAGAAAACGAAATTTCTAAAATTAATAAAGTTCTATGAACAACAGATAATAATTGTTGACGCGCGCCAACAATATCTTTGTTTTTCGATTGTTATTTCGAAGTACTTTCGTTCTGTTGTCGAGGTTTCTTGCGATTTTTCAGAAGAATGAGTGGAAAAAAAAATAGATTTTGGAGGTGGATTGGAAGGATCTTCGGACGAAGACCTCCGAGTGAAGAGAAGATTGAAGAGAGAGGGAAAGAGACTAATGATTCTCTTTCAGACGCAGAAGTCAGTGGGCTTCCGCCGGAAACTTCGGAAAATCCGAAGGTTCCAGAAGATGGAGGACTTTCGTCAGAGTCCTCGGAGTGTCAGAAGGATCCAGGCGTCAGTGGGCCTTCTTCAGAGTCTTGGGAGTTTTTCGAACCTACAGAGCGGGAGAATTCCAAGATTTATTGGGACAAAGCCAAGCTAGCAAGACTCAAACAGGCTTTCGTAGCGTACGAAAAGGAGCTGGAAATCAAAGCCAATTTCCAGCGCGCAATGTCCAGAGGTCCGCCTGAAAATAAAGAGAAGTCCAAGATAGGCTGGAATTTCTCTTTCTGTTGTTTTGGCAGAGGCGAGAAATCTAAAGCCGATGATTATTCAAACAACTTCCAACAATATTGCAACCAGGGATACGATAGCCAATATTTGGGTAAGTGCACATTTTGACAGATTGTGCGTTCTCTTAATTCGATTTTTTTTTTTTTTTTTGATGAAATATTTAATCTTGGTTTTAATTTTGCAGACATTGCAGAGTAATTCAAGAAGGAATTTAGCGTACGTTTTGAGATAAAGAGCTCTTCTGGCGCAGTACTTTCTTAAAGTGGAAGAATTGACTCGATTTGTGACAGACTCCCGGATTGGACATTTTAACCCGGACTTGACAGTAAACCTGGATTTGACAAATAACCCGAATGTGACAGTTTGCCTCAGATTTGTGACGTTAAATCCCGGATGTGACAGAAGGATGATACCTAAATGGATATTCAAATATAACCAAGCAATCACTTTCGATGTTTGTTGTTTAAATACGAATGATGGATGGTTCTGTCTCATTTTACATCAGCCAATGAACTGATTTTACAATCTATCTAAAGTTGTCAAAATCATAAGTTTTGAACCTGATATATTTGTATTTATAGATGAAAACATGTATAATAAAAAAGAAATTTTGTATTATCTGCATTCTGTGTATTTTTAATTCAAATTTAAAGTATCCGGAAGGAAATTATTAATCGTTGTGAAGTATGCAATTTTGTATAATTTTGTTTACTATTTTTTTTATTCACACATAAAAATTTTATTTAATAACAATCAAATGAATGGATAGACCAAATTCGTATTAATTTGTTGTGAACTGATTTTAAGCTCTTATTTGGCGACTTTCTGTACAATTTTGTTTCTGAATTACTTGTAAATACAATTTTTATATGTATAAAAATATTTCAGCCTACGATATTTGAATTTCGTACAGTGGTACCTCGTACTTGTAACGACTAATTTCCAACGCTAAATTCGACAAAAATTTGCCTTTAAGTTCGAAGTTGCGGTTTATGTTTTCACTACACGCGATCTAGTGTGCCCAAGTCGTCTCACGCTCTTACTGTAGGTTAGTGCTTTTTTTCGCTTTATTTATGATGTGTTTTATCATTACACCAACGACGAAATTGAACGACAAAAGAACTGACCCGGAGCGATGCATGAACCCTGTTGTGTCCGTAAAATAATCCTGTTTGTGTCCTTATTACGTCCGTAAAATAAACCTATTTTACTGACAACAGTGTTCATGCCCAGCTCCGGGTCAGTTCTTTTCTTCCGAATGGTTCTATTGATAAATTATTAAAATTATAATTATTAATTTAGTTAAGAGATAGCGCCTAATGTCTACTTCTAGCAGAGTCTATAGGTATAATGGTCCTTGCTAATAGCTGTAAATATAGGATTTCTTAAACGGGATTCCGGTTGTGTTTTTAACCCGGACATTCTTCTTATTCCGGAAAATCCCGCAAATTTCTTAAAAGTTCACTTTTTTCCTTTTTGTGTTAAGGTTGAGGAAATTTTGCAAATATAAAGTGTAATTAACTCATAAACTGTCAGAATACATTTGTATTTATTAATTTAAGCCTGCTTATAGTTTTTAAAATTTTTGCTTGTTATAACATCTCACTGATTGTCAATAATCAATATGTATTTTTGGCCGGACTGAAAATTCTTTACTTGTCAGAACCCGTAATATCTTGAATAATTGCGCCGATGCTGTCTTCATTTTAACTATTCCCAGTAGCTTCAATAACTGCATTATGCCAGGTTGTGCAAATTGGGCAAGGATAGAAACGAGTACGAAAATTTCTACGTAATTCAAGGTAATTTTAATATATATTTTACACAGCATTATTAATATTATGATTTTCGAGGTTGAAGAACGTATTAAATTACTTTTAAAAATAAAAAATAATTATATCGTTTGATTTCAAGATATTTTTTATATTTTAAAAATAATTAATTATATTCTGGGATCCCGGGAAACAGTTCACTTTTTTCCCGAAATCCCGGGACAAGCAAAAGATCGGGAAATGAGAAATCCTAGCTGTAATGCTCCTATACTGGTTTAATAAATATTTCTTCCATTTCAAGCGCTTCGATCACGTGTAGTCCTCAGTTTGGCTGGAGCATAGGGAGTCAGCTGTAAACATTCGAAATTTATTTAATTTATGAAATTTTCTCGTTTTTTACTCATTTATTTCTTTTGTCTTTTTTTAAAGGACTGCCTATAAATACTATTTTAATTGGGTTTTGAACATTATTTATTCGTAAATGTCGTTAATATCTATATTTTTATTAACTGTCACTTTCACGATTTTAGACTTTAAATTCATTAGACTGTTTGTTTTTCGCTTAAGTTCAAACAGTATTTGTTAGATATTGACAGTGATAGCAATTATACTAACTTGTAAGTCTAAAAGAAAGATAAGTACTGGATCTTTAGTCACACACACACTAATATCCACACATACAGAAAACTCCAAATTTTTTTGAATTCATTAACGTTTTAATGTCGACCGAGTCAAAAAATGTAAAAATCTTGGGGATTACTTTTTGATCGATTGCCAAACTTTCCCTCTGTTATATACAACAGAGCCAGAAAAGTAAAATGGCGTTTGCGGAATCTATGAAGAAGTTTGGTGTCAGACCTCTTCCATTTGTTTCCCTGAATGCGAACGTTTTGAGCCATTCGGGTATGAATATCTGGCTTGTATAATTTAATTTTGCCTTAATTTTGTGTTTTGCCTTTCAGCTCAAACTTTGATCTGAGACGGTCATGCTTGGCAAGTTCAAACTTCAACTGGTATTACAATCCAACTGCTGTATTGGATCCAACACTGAAGTATTCGTTATATTAAGAGTCTAAGCATAATGATTATTACAGAGTCTGCATTTTTAAATGATGGTTTCTAAAATAGAAAGTATTCTAGAAAACATTATAAGAGCAAGTTATCGCAATATATATGGAGAGAGTCTATACTGTATAAAGGTTCATTTCAATATCTTTGTACGAGAAAGATATAATTTAACCTCAATACAACCTTCCTCTATGTAGCTCCGTTCTCCTAAAGCACCAACAAGTACTGTTAGCGGATGTTTTCAGTTCAGTTATAGCTGATTTAGGGAAGAATTCTTCAGTAACTGAATTCGTAAATATCCGATTTTCTATTAAGAATGATCATCTTATTAGCAAATCACGCGACTTTCAAACTCGTTAACGATTTCTACACACTCGTGTTATTGCATTCTAGCGAGGATTGCTTAGAATTTAGCAAATAGAAAAACATTTGTCTTCGCACATCAATCCGAATAGTCTCTGATAAACATGACAAATACAGAGCGAAGTAGAAAGGACAATTATAGGGATAACGTCAGTAAGAGACCTCCTATTACTATGCCTAACAGGAAAATAGTTGCAAATCGGGTGCACTGTAATTTTATGTTATCTGTGATTGATCTATCTTTGCTTTACTGTGTTTACATGTGGGTTCACGAAGAGTTACAAAACAGTTTTTACCATTCATTATGTTTAAATTTAAAAATACAATAAATAAAAAGTATTTGGAGCTTCGTTATATTGCATGGTATTAGGTTTTAAGGTCACATGTTGGCCTGAAAGAGTCGTCGTGACACAGGTAACGGTGAACTTGCAAAATATTTTGAGGATGTTCCTTAGATCAGTGTTTCTCAACCCGCGTGCCGCGACACACAACTATATCGCGAGAGTGCCTCATGTGTGTCGTGGAAATATTAAATATTTTTTTAGAACATTGAAAAACGAAATTTTAAAAAACTGCTTAATCTTTTATCTTTTTACTGCTGGCCGGCCGAAGTGAGAAGGCTGTGTGAGTCTAAAATTCCGATTGTTGAAAAATTTGTGGCTTTAGAATATCCTTGAAATTTCGAAGTTTGAAAAGTTTTAATGCCAACATATTTGCTATAGTAATTTATTGTTCTGCAATTTTTTCAAATTGTAGATTTACAAACTCCCACTGTTGTCCGTCCGTTGTATGCCTGTCTTTTCTTAATCTCGAGAATGTAGTTAGATAGATGAAAGTTGAGACCAGATATGAAACCCGAGATTCCGACTATACATCTATACACATACATCCGATGCAAACCACAAGTCACGTTAGTTCAATTAAAAAATGTTCCCCCGAAAGCAGTTAATAGATGACCGCCACGACTCTATTGTTAAAGGAAAAGTATGATTTACATAGACAAGTATAGTAACTTCTTTTTTTTTTTAACTCTTTCCACCCTGTTGGCACTAAGAGGGCCTCTTTTAGTAGGCCCATTATAGGTTCGACCAGGCCCACAATGTGGCGACCGGGTGGTGAGGGACGGGGCCCGACATAACCGAACGGACCACCCGCCGAAAAATTCCTGGGGATTATTCGACCCATTCAGATTCGATTCCGGATCCCCCAGAGCGGTAGGTTGACACCTTGACCGCTCGGCCATCCGGCCTAACAAGTATAGTACTAACCAAAGTGGAGAGCATATCTTTTAAATGAAATAAATGAAAAGGAGAAGTTCGTAATAATGTCGGGCTGCAATTTTTAATCATTTTCTTGAATTTGTTTAATTTAAAATATATGATTTTTATTTAAAATTAGTTGTGAGCAACTCTGTACAGTACATCATACTTATTTTTAAGAATAGAGTTGCGCCGGCTATTTCTTTAACGTTTTTACGGAGAAAATTTCTGAATTGATATAAAACGAGTTCCCCTTTTTATTCGGCGGTTTTTATAGTTAATCCTGACCTACCGTTTCCAAAATTGTCATATCTGGTCTCGCCTTTCATCTATTTAATACTTTTTTCGAGATTACGGAAAGACAGGCGGACGGACGGATGACAGTGGTAATTGATAGGTCTACAATTTTTTTAAATTGCAGCTCAAATACGATTTAAAATTGCATTTCGGCATTGTGTCAATGTTACAATAAATAATTGCTTCTAGTAAATAAAAGCTTCTAATATTTTGCAAGAAACTTCAAATATAAAAAACAAAGTGTTTTTTTTCTGAATTTTTAAAGCTGTTGTTTGCTGCTTGCTTGGCTACAGCCACAGTGATTACACATTAAAAATCCAGCACATTTGCTTCGTCCTTATTCTTGGAATCTAGAAGATAAAACCGATTAAAGATAAAAAGTTACAGTACTAAATGTTAAAAACTTACCAAAATAATGTTCACCGCCTTTGAAATAAATGAGTGGTCCCTACGAGAAATTTTCATAAGACTAGATGATATTTTTTAATTGCTAATGTGGTTTTAAAAACTTCCGTTCGGAAAAATTTGAACTAAAAGATGCAAGACGGTACAGATCGCCCAAACGCTGACAAAGGAAAATTGCAGGAAGAAATTGTTAAATATCGAGGATTTTTAACAATTTCGTCGTTGGTGTGATGATAAAAACACACCATAAATAAAGCGAAAAAAACCACTAACCTACAGTAAGAGCGTGAGACGACTTGAGCACACCAGATCGCGTGTAGTGAAAACATGAAACGCAACTTCGAACTTAAAGGCAAATTTTTGTCGAATTTACGTTGGAAGTTAGTCGTTACAAGCACGAGGTACCACTGTACGAAATTCAAATATCGTAGGCTGAAATATTTTTATACATATAAAAATTGTATTTACAAGTAATTCAGGAACAAAATTGTATAGAAAGTCGCCAAATAAGAGCTTAAAATCAGTTCACAACAAATTAACACATTCATTTGATTGTTATTAAATGAAATTTTTATGTGTGAATAAAAAAATTAGTAAACAAAATGATTCGAAATTGCATACTCCACAACGATTAATAATTTCCTTCCGGATACTTTAAATTTGAATTAAAAATACACAGAATGCAGATAATACAAAATTTCTTTTTTATTATACTGTGTTTTCATCTATAAATACAAATATATCAGGTTCAAAACTTATGATTTTGACACCTTTAGATAGATTGTAAAATCAGTTCATTGGCTGATGTAAAATGAGACAGAACCATCCATCATTCGTATTTAAACAACAAACATCGAAAGTGATTGCTTGGTTATATTTGAATATCCATTTAGGTATCATCCTTCTGTCACATCCGGGATTTAACGTCACAAATCTGAGGCAAACTGTCACATTCGGGTTATTTGTCAAATCCAGGTTTACTGTCAAGTCCGGGTTAAAATGTCCAATCCGGGAGTCTGTCACAAATCGAGTCAATTCTTCCACTATAAGAAAGTACTGCGCCAGAAGAGCTCTTTATCTCAAAACGTACGCTAAATTCCTTCTCGAATTACTCTGCAATGTCTGCAAAATTAAAACCAAGATTAAATATTTCATCAAAAAAAAAAAAAAAAATCGAATTAAGAGAACGCACAATCTGTCAAAATGTGCACTTACCCAAATATTGGCTATCGTATCCCTGGTTGCAATATTGTTGGAAGTTGTTTGAATAATCATCGGCTTTAGATTTCTCGCCTCTGCCAAAACAACAGAAAGAGAAATTCCAGCCTATCTTGGACTTCTCTTTATTTTCAGGCGGACCTCTGGACATTGCGCGCTGGAAATTGGCTTTGATTTCCAGCTCCTTTTCGTACGCTACGAAAGCCTGTTTGAGTCTTGCTAGCTTGGCTTTGTCCCAATAAATCTTGGAATTCTCCCGCTCTGTAGGTTCGAAAAACTCCCAAGACTCTGAAGAAGGCCCACTGACGCCTGGATCCTTCTGACACTCCGAGGACTCTGACGAAAGTCCTCCATCTTCTGGAACCTTCGGATTTTCCGAAGTTTCCGGCGGAAGCCCACTGACTTCTGCGTCTGAAAGAGAATCATTAGTCTCTTTCCCTCTCTCTTCAATCTTCTCTTCACTCGGAGGTCTTCGTCCGAAGATCCTTCCAATCCACCTCCAAAATCTATTTTTTTTTTTTTTCACTCATTCTTCTGAAAAATCGCAAGAAACCTCGACAACAGAACGAAAGTACTTCGAAATAACAATCGAAAAACAAAGATATTGTTGGCGCGCGTCAACAATTATTATCTGTTGTTCATAGAACTTTATTAATTTTAGAAATTTCGTTTTCTACCCCACAAAAGGACTTTAAAATATTTTAAATCACTCTTTTGGTCGGTTCGTGAGTGTTATAATTTTTTCCAATAATTTCTAAAACCAAAGAATATTTCGAGAGAAATCATCAGAAATGAGAAGAAATTTATTTGGCTACGCACTTTTATAGTTTTATGAATACAGGTATACTTCACCCAACATCGGTAATTGGTTCCAGGACAAGTAATCAACAGTAAATTCGACTTAATTCGAATTTACTTGATTCCGAATTCACTTGTCACTAGGCTATACTACAAATAACCATTCCCAGTTTTGTATTTTATTTATAAATGCTTTTTTAATAATATATGGTTAATAAGAATCTATTTTAAGCTTACAAACAAATAAATTTTAGTTTTTAATACAGTACAGAAAAAAGTAATCTAAGTTTACGAATACATGTACAGTAATGTTTACAGTACATCGCGGACTCTATTTGTAAATGTGGTTTGCTCTAAGACATGATAAAATAAAATGATTTTGTAAGGTTAAACAACAAATACAGTTTTTAAAATTATTTTGCGGTAGTAGAAAATAAACTAATTTATGTTAAATTTACCAATATTTACATTCAATTTGTTTATTTAAATCGCGGACTTAGATGGCTGTGGATCGTCAGCATCAACAGCTGATTCTGATATTTCGATTCTGATTCTGAGTATTTTAATATGATTTTATATACTTTTATTCTTCGTTATTGTACAGTAACATGATTTTATATGCTTTTAACGATTTTCTAGTGATATTACGACTTCAATATTTGTGACGGACAGAAGTAAAGTCGAATAAAATGACTTAAACTTGACTTTTATTTTTCCATATATATATTTTGACAAACGACGTATAATCGAGAATGACTTAACTCGAGGTATACCTGAACTGGATGGCCTTACTCATGGGTTTATTTTATAGCATGACCCTGATCGAATGCTCGCCGTGGCAAAAGAATGAAAGCATGAAAAAGAAATACAGTAGAGCGTCGAAAAGTGGAACCAATTGGGGACTGGGGTCGTTCCAATTAGTCATTTGTTCCAATTTCCGATTATGTACGAAAAAATATATTAACCTGTCCGATGTTCAAATTTTTCTTTGTTGCGTATCGCTTCCTGTTGAATTTTTCTCCGTTGCGTGTCGCTTCGTGTTGAATTTTCGTTGATTTTAAGCCTAACGAAAATTTTTATAATAATAATCGAGGCTATCGTATCGTTAAAAATTATTTCTTTATTTTGTACAAACAAAATAAATATATTAAAGAATATAAAAAACATGAAAATTATACTTTAGAAGTAAATTTAGTATCAAAAACGTTCGATTCAGCACGACACAGTCCGACTGAAAATCGTTCCAGTTTCCGGCCATTTCAATTACCGACGTTCCACTTTTCGACGCTCTACTGTATATAAATAAAAAAGATCGGTTTACAAAATGCACCGATAACAGTATATCTATAAAATTGCGAGAGACTCTTATATTGGTATCGGTGACGTCAGTAAATAAAAATATCTAGGTAAAATGAGATAAATTTTTTATCATTAGATGTTAATTAATTGATAAGTACTAATTTCCTCTATCTTGGTCAGACAGTTTAAACTGCGACTAAAATATAAAATTAATCGAATCTAACAAAACTAGTTGTTAATTAATTAAACGTTATAGAAAACATTCTTCTGAATACAATAAAATAGTAACATTGTAATTTGACTGAATTAACCTGCAATGAACTAGCCTGGATCTCACAGACTCATGCAACTTTTGCAGTGTATTTTCGTCATGTATTTATATAGGTGGGCAATTCATATTATACATACCTTCTTACACAAGGTGGTACTACAAATTTATGTAAAATTTAAATTAAATAATTTTACTCTGCCGTGGCTAGCAGACAATTTGGGTCTGACAGACCCAGACATTCATTCGTGTAAGTCTTTTTTTTTTTTGTGCTTTGTATACATACATATGCATATATATATATATATTTTCTAAGTTAGTTTTTCACGTACTTTATAGGTTTTAATGCTATGTATATTGTGAACAATTACATTATTATCATACGTGCTTTTGATCTCTATATGAAGCATTTAAATTATGCTTTCAGTGAACATGCTGCTGTACATTACAATACAATGATTTTTTTATATCTTAGGAAAAAGTTGAGATTATTGAAAGAAAAGGATTTTGCATGTATTAAAACACCTCCTGTAAGTATAATCGATACTTTTTTTTTATAACCTAAAAAACATTGTGGGAAAAATTCGTACACGTCTACTCGGATGAGTCTGTCCGACCCAGGGCATTAATCCCCGGGATTTTTCAACGCCATTCACTGCAGGGTTAAAATCAGGAAGAGAGTTTTCGTTTACAAAGCAATAAAACAATTTATTGACATTAGAAGTTTTATTAACTCTTTCCACCCTGTTGGCACTAAGAGGGCCTCTTTTAGTAGGCCCATTATGGGTTCAGCCAGGCTCACAATGGGGCGACCGGGTGATGAGGGACGGGGCCCGACATAACCGAACGGACCACCCCCCGAAAAATTCCTGGGGATTATTCGACTCGTTCGGATTTGATCCCGGGTCCCCAGAGCGGTAGACTGACATCTTGACCGCTCGGCCATCCAGCCGTCAGTAGTTGTAGTCAGTGTAGGCAGGGCCGGATTTACCAATCCAGGGGCCCTGGGCACAAATTCGGTGGAGGCCCTCTTTAAGAGTAGGGAAATTTGATGATTTAGAAAATTTACACAAAATACTGTACTTTCAACTAGATTTCAACTAGGAAGTTGTAAATTTCATTTAAAAATAAGGTTATTGTAAACATACTTATATTTTATTGTGCAAAACTAATTATTTTAATTTAATTGAAAGATATCTATGTAAAATTTTTTCCTGAAATTTTCCGATGGTTTATAGGTTTTTTCCCGAGTTCGGTTTTCTTTGCCTGTGGCCGTCATGATTAGCCACACTAGACTGTCGCAGTAATAAAAAAAAATTATGTTTATACATAGTTTTGTGGGGGCCCTGGGCACCGGCCCCAAATGTCCCTATGTAAATCCGGCCCTGAGTGTGGGCTACACTGACATCTACCCTGAACTTAAAAATAACACCTTTCTCTCAAATTTTACACAAAGCCTATGTTATTAATCAATATAAATTGAGATAGTTTACAGCGAGTTTCTTAAATTTAATATGTTCATTTTTGCGTGTTTTAATCAAATAATAAAATACACAAAAAAGTGCTTTCTGAATTTCAAGAGTATTTTACCTTGTTAGAAAGAAGACAAAATGAAGAAATTAAACATATAATCGTAGTTTTTGATGTAATGCTGACAGTTTCACAGTTTCAGAAAAAAACTCATATCTTTTAATTGCCCTCTAGAAAGGGATTTAGACCTTCACTTAAACTGTCATGCTGGCATTCCTCCGAGATAATCTGGCATGCCCATTTTTACCATACGGAAATATCTGATTTCATGGTCTCCCCGGATAGACCGGCATGCCGGTCATTCCGCGAAAATACAGGCATTTTCAACAAACCAACAATAATTAGCATTTATTTATTAAAATAGAATAAATAGGACAAATAATAAAAATTGGCTTATATTTACAGGGTGGCTACTAAATGTTATAAAAATTTATTTACATATATTTAATATGACAAACTTGCGAAATTATGTTTCAATTGACACTGTCTATCCGAGGATAATAAAGACAAACTGGAAACGATAAAATGCCTTTATTTAAAACTTATTTTCTTTATAAATTATCAAAATGCATTTCAGCTTCATTTACTTTTAAACCTTCTTCAGTTAAAAAGTTTATAGTAATAGTCTTAGAGGGGGGAAAACACTTCTCTGGCATTACAACAATACCAGTACACTCGATACACATGGCAAGAGGAAAAAATACTACAATAATGAACTACATAATATTTATTTCTTAAGTTAAATCTCCCCTTTACTGAACCTTAGGCAAAATTACACTATGATGTAGATTCCAAGTTGGCGCTATTTGCCATAGCGGCATAATTTAGAACTAATGCTTATTCGATAGCTAGACTTGTGTGTGTGTGCTCGTGCTCATTCGGGCAGTTTTGAGTTCGATTAACTTCAAAAGTGTTCGGCTTTTGACGTTATTGCTATACCATCGAGCACGTCTCGTCCTATTTTTATGCAAGTGGCAAAATCGTTTGTTATTTATTATTTTAAACTAATTAATTATTTAAGGATCGAAATGTAAACGATCGTACTGCCATCTTACGGCCGGATGCGTTATTATTTTACCCAATACAAAAGATGTGAGTATGGGATCTGGATAATTAATCTGTGGCCTTAATGTAGCTGTGACGTCAAATTGACATCAAAGTGTACCGTACATTTTCTAAACGAAACGAACGGGCTTAGGTAATATTTACTCTATGGCCCTGAATGAGGCTAAGAAGTTTTGGAGCACTTTGTAATTTAAAAACTGATTATAAAAATATTTAAAACTGTAATTTTGGAAAGAATACATATTATGAAATTCTTTAAATAAATTTTATTATATTTTAGGTTAGATAACAAAAAGAAATACTGAACTAAACCAGAATTTTTAAATTAATTTATTCGAATGCAGCTTTGATATTAAAAAAGTAGTTATAACACGAATTAATAGATATACTTAAGCGTTTACATGATAAATGTGAGAGCACATTTCACCCGCTTGCACATGCAGACGCGGATTTCATTAAATATCACGTGATACATTCGGGAAAAAAGTTTATTGGTTAAAATTGTTCCTCCACGCTGTTCATTGGACATAACAACCCACGTGATTGAATTTTATAATTTGGACGAAATAGTTGGATGAGGAGGTAACGTTCGTTTTTTGGCGGGGATTCGTTTGGATTGCATTTATAGACGTTTCGTTGAAGTAAAAAATGGTAGGATACGCTTCAAATATAGGCGCTTAGAAATTAAAAAAGCGATTGTAGTCATTTCCTGTGTTTATTTATAATAGGCAGGAGGCAAAGCTGGAAAAGATTCGGGAAAATCGAAAGCGAAAGCAGTTTCTAGATCTGCAAGAGCTGGATTGCAGGTAACGATTCATTTCAAATAGCGAATGCAAGTTTAATTCTAATTTAATAGTTTAGTAAGCGATAAAAAATTAAACACGCTCTATATTTTAGAAATTACAGCTTTGAAAAGTAACATTACTCATTTTGAGTTGTAAATACTGTATATTACTAGCTTATCAGGACCTGAATAAATAATGACGTTATAATTAATTAATAAAATACCATTGGTTGGAATTGAACCTATTAGTGAAGCAGTCACAAGTCTAATTTCAAGAATTTATTTACATTATTGATATCTAAGGTGCATGTTTTGTTCGGCAGCATGCAAAAATACTTTGATAAAACAAAACAAATATCTTGTCACATTAAGTCATAACTATTGTAAATGTGTATGTTTCTTTTGTGAATGGTGATGGCTGTATTATTACATATGAAATATATAAAACTTTTTTTAGTCAAATTTTAAAATTATTTTGTGTTAAATGAATAAAAACATTTATTATAAAATAGCTGTTATATATTTATAAGATTTTGATTATTTATTTTCCAATAATTTTACCTTTACTATTTAAAAAGGAGTTTATTTACTAATGGATTTTATAATCCAGATTAAATATATCATAAAAGACAAACTTCTAAGCTATTTTGTCATATGGTAATTAATTCAAATTAGATATTGTTTTGTATACAGTTCATGCACTGAGCATGAGAAGGTATTGAAATTTTGTGTACAGAAGAAAAGAGATACTCTTACTTTGCACCTAACTGAAATTTTTTTAGTATTCAATAAAACAATTCCTAAAATAACATAACCAAGAACCCTCAAATGCAATTTGGTCTTGATTTTGAAGGATGCTTTTGCAATATGTAAATTTTGTAATATTGTCATGCAGTGATTCTTCTGCAGAACACATTTCTATGCTGTTGATGTTAGCATGATATTGATGCCATCTTTTTGTTCCATAGCAAATGAAGATGCATTTAGGTTAAACAATGACTTTGTTGCCAGAGTAAGTACATGCTGTACATGAAAATACAGAAAATATTTTGTTGTTAAATATTGTTAGGTAGCATTTGTGAACTGCTTTTGACATTGACTTGTTACTTGAAACAGATGGACTTTATTGTTTTATTACCCTGTTTATTGTGGTTTATAGTTTTCTAAAAATAAAATAGTTTTTCTTTCTGACAATACAATAAATTTAAATTTAAAAATACCAAGAATTAAAAATTATAGTTTTGTATTAAAAAAAAAAAAAAAATACATTGATAACACTGAGATTCAAAACACCAACCTTGCAATTATGAAACTGGCACACTCCCTCACCAAGTCACTTGCCACTCTGCAAATGAAGGAAATTCTAAAGGTTTTAAGTGATTTGTAATTTTCGACTTCAATTTTCTCCTTTAATTTTGAGTGTTGTGCCTTACTGCTCGGCATGTCCATTGTTGGGAATGCACTATATCCTCATCGAATTTGATTAAAATCGGTGACCTTAATGTCATGTCATCCTCTCATTTTTTATGACTATTGGCAGAAAGTACTGTACATTTCATTATCTTGTGTTTCTTGTTGAGTATCTGCATATGCTCATTTTTGCTAAGCCACAATAAATTAGAAACAAGACAATCACTTGTTACCTCACACAGCACTGCTAACAACCTGTATTAATAATAATAAAAGATTTTATGATGGAAATATGAAATTTGTATTTGCATGAAAATTATGAATGTTTTGCATTTGAACATATTATCCACATTGACTAAAAATGACCTTCAATATACCAGTCAATATCAACTTGTTGGCAATGCTTGTTGGCAATCATTTAAGCTTTTATCATTTTAATTTTTTTTTTTTTTTTTTGTATATGCAATTTAAATATCATCTTGTGATCAGTGCAAATTGTACAAAACAAAATTAATTTTAGTTGACTCTCATATATTAACAATAATGCCTGGTTAAAAACCAAAAAAATTCAGGGCAAATACTAAACTAATGGAATTTTTGCATGATAGGTGTAAAACAGGACATGTGATCTTAACATTAGTAGCTTGTAAATTTTCAATGGAAAAATAGCTATGATTAAGCTTACTTAAATCTGGCTAATTAGAGGTACTCCATGTTTTTGGCATTTTGCTAATTATCCTTAATGGTTATTACTTGTCAAAATTTGTATATTACATTTTGATAGAAGATGGTTTAATCTGAGTTTTAAATGTAGAACTTTTTATTGTAATTGTCTTTGAATATTATTTCTTATAGAATTGGTGATCTTGATGTTCTTTACTTTTTAAAATGAAAGTAGATTTAAAAAAATATAATAAATTTAATATAAATACTTCTTAATAGTGTTACATATGTATCAGTTATGTATACATAACATTTTTTTTATTAATGGAATTCACTTTTTATAATAATATAACGTTTTCTATAACTAGTTTAACTTATGTTTAATTTTATTTTTTTAATACACTTGTTAAGGATTCTCTCTGAATATGAATTTAAGTTGCTTTTTTCAGGAATGAACAATAAAAATAATTTATCTTGTTAACTCAAGATTCTAAAAGGAGACTGCATTCCATTATAAAGTATGAAATCAATCCAATTAATTAATGTAAGGTTAAATTTGTTATTAGTTGTATTTGTTAGGTCTAGTTGATTCATATTATTCAAGTCAGATATATTAATAGCATATAAAAGCTCAGAATTGGAAACTATTGAGCTATCCAAAACTAAATGTCTTTAATGTAGATAGGCTTTCTTTAATCCCCCTCAGTCACTGTTGCATCCTATATATTCAAATGCAATGATCACTTTTTTGACTTTGATACATGTCATATGTTTGTTGTCAAAAAAGCTCTCTATTTTAACATTTCTTTATGTTCTGTTAAATATTTTTCATTATTTCTCCAATAGAAATTTAGTTATGTAGTGTGTGGCTTTCTCCAATATTTGAGTGGGTGTCCTGGCTTTGTCCACACACATGCTCACCATGCACTTAGAGGGTTACCAATTCACTATATCCAATCTGAAAGAACTAATACAGCAACCTAGTTGCCTCTCCTGTGTACACTACAGTCTTGGACTTCAGATCATTATATCCATCAATTGAATACCACCATGTTTCTGCACGCTTAGGGACTTCCTCTTTCTAAGGTTAATGATAGAACAATGCACCAAGAAATTCTTGAGCTGTCCCACATGATATGCTACAGCTCTGTATTCCAACTTAATAAGATTATTTACACACAATGTAAAGGTGTTTCCATGGAAAGTCCAGTATCTGGGGATCTATGTGAAACAGTGGTCAGATTATTAGAAAACATCACTCTGCCTTGCTTCCTACCAATATGCTACTCTATAAACGTTACATGGATGACATAATCATCCTTTGGAGGGCAGAACCAAATCTTAAAACAATTTGTTAATGCGATGAATGACAATCGTTATGGTCTGTTAATTCAAGTAGAGCAACACAGTAACTCAAAGGTCCACTTCTTGGATATTGACATCACTTTTGAAGGGCCAAACATACACACTTTGATATGTTGTAAAACTAGTACCATCTCCACGTATATTCCGACAGGATCCTGTGATCCTTTTCATTACAAAGTAGCAGCTTTCAGGGCTTTTCATGCACTCTTCCTCCCACCAGGCACTAACTCAGGAAATGAAACATATAGAAAGGATAGCAGTGGCCACGGGTACACCAATCTTATACACGGATTATATAAACGACACAGAAGTAATCAGGAAGCATAAAATCCGACAGAAAGACAGATAGATAAATAATCAAGAAGAAAATACAGAAAGGATCCCCATCACATTTAAACCACATTTAAAATCCTTATATACCATGATAGCCAAGAGATGTCGGATCAATATAGCGTATAGAAAATGCCAAACCATTTTCAAAATACTATGCAATGGAAAAGACCCTCCGAAAGACCTCAGTCAGACTACTGGGAATATACACCAATCCCACTCAGAGACCACAGATTTGACAGAGAAATGGTTTATATTGGCTCCACCAAGCATACATTGGGGATAAGGATTAAAGAACTTAAGGCTGACATACAACAGAACTACAACGGCTCTCTCAACATATGCGACCGCTCAGGACATCACAGTGGACTTTAACGTGGCACACATTATCCTCACCACCACCCACCCAAAACATTTCAAATGGTCGGAGGCTAGCTATGGAGATATTTAGAGCAGGATGCAACACCATGTGCATTAATTTTAAGGAAGAGATGCCCCTTTTAACAGCGTGGCAGATCCTGCTAGATAATAACATTTAAAAATTTCCATCAACATCATTACGGAGCACATGCACTTTACACAAAACATCGCTCGTTTCGTTTATAAATCTGCTGGAAGGTTTGTGCATGTCGTGATTCAAATGATAAACTTTTTAAAAGAAAATCGTCTGGCTTATTATTTACACAAAACTCCTGAAGAAGAGCCTAGAAGGGGCCTCGGAAATGTTAGCTATCCTATAACACTGCATTTCTCAACCGGGGGGTCGTGAAACAATAATGAAATCATTTTATGAGAAAAAAATCATTTCTTATAAACTTTTAAACATTTTACTTACAATAAATACACATGTAAAGAAAAGAAATTAATGTGATGGTTAAATTTGTATTTTATTTAAAATTTTCTCCATATGTGGATCTACATTAGAAACACACAAAAGCAAATTGTTTTCTTAATTGGTGGTTATTCCTTTGGGTGGGGTCATGAAATATTAATTTTATTTATATTTACTATTTGGGGTCGCGGAGCTAAGAAGGTTGAGAATCGCTGCTATAACACAACCCCTCTGTTTACCAGGTTTAACATAAGTGTTATTTTTAAAAATTGCAAATATAAAAATAATGTTACTCCAATATTACTAACTTTAATGCCATCTCACAATGACAATGGAACCTAGAATTTGGAAGAAAATCAAAAATAAAGATTTATGATAGAAATAAGCCCACATTAATTATTCAATAAAAATTTAGTATTTATTACTGGCCAAATTCTGATTCCAACACCACCCATGAGTGGAAAGAGAACTTCAGAATTTGCAGAATTTAAAGTTTAGATGTACAGTACAGTCAAATTGTTTTGAAAGTTGAACATTTGTAAGTAGGGAACTTGTATTAATTCCTGTAGAATGGTGATGGCAAACAGTTTTCTGAAAATGTTGAATTCAACATTTAGTAACTCAAAATTGTGGATCAAATATTTAAGTAATTTAAAAAAAAAAGTAAAATTTGTAAGCACTTTTTGCTTTAAGTTTTTAGTCTACATCAGAAAAATAACAATTAACTCTGTATAAGTGAAAAGAAAATAACATGATTATAATGGAAACAAATGTTGTGATTTCTGTTGGAAACTCCTTAGTTGTTCAGTTGTTGCATAAGTAGTGTTGGTTGGAGTAGGCGTGAAGTAAATTACATATTAAGTCCCTTCTATACCTCTGCTTTATAGCTATGTCCTCCAGATGTTTTAGCTCTTTTATAGTGTCTTTCCAATTTGTATGGTATGTAAAGGACAGTCTTGTCAGTGCACGGAAGGCAGCCACCTTGTATGAAAGAGGGTTGGCTGATGTTTAATTATTATGCCTTTGTGTCCTTTTTAACTCTATTTAAAATTTATTTTGTATACTAGTACTTTCTATATATTAACTTGGCTGAGTTGTTTCAGAGGGTTGGCTGAGTTTGCCAGAATAAATAATAGTAAATAGCCAGGTTTGTAATAGATCCCAGTTTCTATGTGGCTCTAGTTGAAACAAATGTCAATATCTAAGAAGTGAGTGCTGGTTATTAGATATTGACATTTGTTTCAATAAGGGCCACATAGAAACTGGCATCTGTTACAAACTCTACTATTTACCATTATTTGTTTCGGTAAACTCGACTAACCTTTTTTATACAAGGTGGCTGCCTTCCATGCATTGACAAAACTGGCTTTTACATACCATACAAAAATTGGGAAAGAGTTAAAACATCTGGAGGACATAGCTATAAAGCAGGGGTATAGAAGGGACCAAATATGTAATTTAGCTCATGCCTACTCCAACAAACACTCCTTAAGCAACCAAATGTAATATTACATGTAGGTGATGAATATTATGTTATATAATATATACAAGCCAAATTAGTCCATTCTGTTAAAATAGCATAAAAACTGTAAAAAATTGTAATTCTTCTAAATAATATCATTTTAAATTGATACTCGGTAATTTTATTCAATAATCTAAATACCTATGCAAATTCAAAAATTCTTAATACTTTATTTTGTATATTTTATTATTTGGTTTTAAGCAATAAATTTAATGATCATGTCAATCTGTATTAGCAAGTACTCACAGAATATAAAAGTTATAATTTCTAAAGATAAATTATCTCTTCATGTTAGGAGAAAACATCTTTTTATAAATGATAAGTCTGGACTCTATTGTATAAAATTACAAGAATGTTGAATGGAAAGCTTCATAACAAACCATAAACAATTTTGGTTGCATTAAGTTACTTATAATCAGTAACATGCATACAAGAAAAATTTGTTACAAGCATTTTATCATCAAATAAACAAAAATTTGTTTCAAAAACATATTGTTTGTCTAGTTACAACTGCTGCGCTTTGGTTCCAAACCTTAATCCTCAAAATTATCATTCATTTTTCTATACAGACAGTATCCTTTTTAACACAATTTTCATTTTTTGGAGGGAGGGAACTTATGTAAAAACAGAATTTGATGTATATGAATTCTTTACTGAAGTGTTCAGATGACAAGAATCTTTACAGAAAACTAATATGTGATCTATTACTGTACATTATTGCTGAAGTCCATGAATAGGATAAAGCTAAAATTAACTAACTAACTTTTTTCTATTTCATGAAAATGAGGTGAATGATTGTAAACATAGTCATTTTACCAAAATATTGCCAGATTTAGCTTAAAAGTGTAGCTTTTAACAAAAATCATATTTTTAGCTTATGGCTTTAAAGTAACAATAAGAAATATTTTGATATACAGAGTACTGATGTACTGTACAGTACATAGATTTTAAATAGCTTATACCAGGAGTTGATCACAGTAAAAAAGAGCTGCTGATGAAGCTTGTAATAATTTTGCAATTTTCTCCAGCATTGAACCTGAAATAAAAGATAGTTTTTCAATGTGTTATGCAATTTTTGTGTGTTTGAAAGTTCCTTTAAGACACCTGTTTGTGTAGTTGTAATTGTATTTATTAATATAATGTAAGATTGGAATTTTGAGTTTTTTAAAAATTTTATCATATGCATAAAAAATATCGCCAGCGTGAAAAAAATTGCATCATAGCATCAATCGACTTAAAATCTGACAATAACTTGTCTAACCTGGCAACATTGCCCTTATTCTTACTGTCCATGTAGTTGCTAAAAGACAATGTTCATTCACATAAAAATATAAAATCTATTTTCAGGTCTGTCCAAACAATGATAGTCTGCAATATCCAGATAAAGTTCAAAGTTTAAGTTTTTTCTTGCTTCAGTATGTCGAAATTAGCTATTCTTGTTTTACTTCCTTTTACAATGACATTTACTTGAGGCAGAATTTTCAGGTTATGCTGAAACCAAATAAAAGTATTGTAGAGGAACAGACCCAGTGGTGTATCATTGGGTCTGTTCTTGTAATAGTGTACCTTGTATCAAAAGAATTTGTAATTCAAAGACTCAAAAAACAAAACAGTCGTTAGGAATGTAATTTTAATAATAAAATTACAGTTCATTTGTTGAAAAGAGATTTATCATTGAATATGTTTGTTAAATAGCTAGCCATTTGTTAATTTATTGGAAAGAAGTATTACATAAGATATTTACTTTATCAGTTTTACATAAATGCAACAAGGTTTACTTTAATACATTTTTTAATGTAAGCTTGTTCAAGACTGAAATTGACTTTGATTTTTGATTAGGGATATGAAAACTATTTTACCTCATGTATATATATTTTTATGATCAAAATTAAACAATTGAATGCCACTATTTACTTTGTCATTAATTTAGATATCATAGTAATGTATAAGAGACTATTTAAAAATAATTTTATAATTTATAGTTTCCTGTTGGACGTATTCATCGTCATTTGAAAAGCAGAACTACAAGTCATGGACGAGTTGGAGCCACAGCTGCTGTCTACAGTGCAGCTATATTGGAATATCTTACTGCTGAAGTAAGTGGAAAATATTTTCAAAAATATATTGTCCTTAATACATTTCTTTAGCCCCTTGACTTTTTTGCTGAAAGTAATGTAAATTAATCTCTATATTGTGGAACCTGTACAGTACAACGTGGAAACGGGAAGGAAAATCAAATCGTATAATGGAGAAATCTGTATCTTTATCTGTTTTAACACAAATTTAACAAGAAGTTTACAAGCCTAGCATGTATAAATCATAAAGTCAAAAAATACACATATCCAATACAGAGTAGCAAAATATGACTATACTGTATTACTGTAATTTTATTGGGATTTGAAAGATTTTGTGTATTTTTATTAACAGCTGTTTTCACTTAACATAAATGTGTGCTGTGTTAAATTTCATAACTTATAATTACATAATTCCTGATGTGAGATTTTATTCTTTGTTTTGAAGCTTATTTTAAGCTTTTTTACATTTTGTTTGAATAAAATCAAGTCAAAATAAAATCAAATTGAAATGTCTGCAGGTAAAATGCACATCGGGGGCATATTACACATGCTTTTTAAGTTTTGTAAAGGATATCACTCTATGCAAACAGTAAAACATACTCTTACCATGTATGGGGAAGATACTTCTAAACTCCGAATGTGTCAAATATGGTTTTCAAAGTTTCATTCAGGAAATTTTGAACTAAAGGATACAAAATGTATGGGACCCCAAAAGCTGTTGAAGATAAATTGTGAGAAGAAATTGATAGATTTATGAATAACAACTTGTGAATTTGCAACAAATCTCAATGTGTCACAGACACGTATTGTTGAAACATTATGTCCACTTGGAATGGTTGTAAAACATGCTGATGATTGTGATCTGCACGCACTTTTTTTTTTTTTTTTTCATTCATGAAAAAAATGAACTGAATTGAGTTTAATTTTGTTGGATGAAAGTAGGCAGCTGTAAGGTTTTATTTTAGTTTTAAATTGGTTACTTGTTTTTATCTTAGAGAACTTTTTTACGGATGAATGAAAAAATTAAAGTTGAAATAACAATATTTGTTATTAACTGAAAATTTGTTCTAGTGGGTGGTTTGATTGTTCGGCCAAGTACTGAGGTACCACTGTATTTGATTAATGAGATTTTGATATACACTAATATCAAGAAATTTGTTAATTGCATTAAGTTAATCAAGGGATATCTATAGTAGGTAACCTATATATAGCAGAAGCCTGTCTACTAAGGAAGAGTTGTTCAGTCTCTTGGGGTTCTTATTATAGACAGTTTGACTGTATTTGTTAATATAATCAACTTTTGTGAAGAGGTTATTACTAAGAGATATACATATTAAAATTGTTTTTAATATTATATTTACATTTCAATAAATAAATTTCAATTTAAGGCATTATTCTTGTTTTTAATATTTTATTCTGTTCATACCAGACAATGCTTTGAGTGTATACTAAAATAAGGATTTGATTAGAGCTAGTCTTTGCTCTTTAACATGAAATATATCATTGTGGTTTTATAATGTTTTGATTTGAAATTCAATTCCAAATACCACTACATCACTAAATTTATGGCATCATTCCAAAGCTTTGCTGTTATCCCTGGGATCTTTTTTAATGTTTTTACATATTGAGGCAGATGATTATTCTCAAATGAAAGGACAATTCTGCCATAAAGACTTGTTTCTGAGGTGTTGAGAAAGGACAAGATGTAAAGACAATTATTGCTTTTTATTTGTGAATATTCTTATATTTTATTATTGTCCTGGCCATTATATTTTTTAAAGGTAAATTTATTTGATACCACCACTGACACTCATCTCAGAAGCCATCCCTAGGAATAAATTTAAGCAAAATTGAGTATCACCCCCAAGTGCAGTGTAAATTATGTAAATAAGCATGTTCTACATTCAATGCCATCTGATGGCCAAGGGATTTTTTAGTTCCCTCTTGTAATTTTGTCTAGATTAAAGATTGTGCTAGACCATCAGTTGCTGGAAATTCAGTGGTGTATCTGTATAACTCTTACTAATTACTGCTATAGTTAATTATATGTCAAAATTTTTGATTGTTATTTAATGCTACTGTGCTTTGGCATTTTGTTCAGTTCTGAGATGATAAAAGTTTTGACTCTAGTCATTAGTCATTTTTTGACAAATGTTAATCCTTTCCATGCGGTTATACGCCTTTAGGCGTATGTCACGTGACTTGCCATTAATTCGTGATGCGGCATACGCCTTTAGGCGTAATTAATCAAAAAATTCGATTATTTTGCGTTATATTCGATTTTCCAGCGATCTTAGCTTTGATTCGCTCTTCTGTAGGTCGATTGACTTTGTTTAAGCCAAAAAGTGTTTTGTGACCACCCCTGGGCCATAAATATTTCGGTAAAATAGACCCCCTACCATTCTACAGCAAATCTTCGCAGTTAACTACACAGTTGACTGAAAACAAAGGGAAACTCCTACAGTTTTATTAGGTATCTTCTGTCTTTGTTGACATTACTTAAACTAATCACAGACTTGTGAGAGGGAAATTTACCGCAAAAAATCCTGTCTTTAACCTTCCAAGTAAAATGTAAACAATCGCAATAAATCCGCTTTTTAAATCGTTTTCTAGCATTAATTGACTAATTTAATGTACGTAGACATTAAATTAGCTAATTCTACAATATTTCGGCTAGTAAATATGTTTTTAAAACTATCTAGCAATAAATATTTCCAGGAAACTCCACCTCCCTATAGTAAATCTATGGAAGATCTTGCTGTTAATTGGCTTTAAAAATTTTGTTTCTACGCCTATTATGCTCTAATTGGTAATTTATAGTATGACTGAATCAACTTCAACGAATGAGAGTTTTTTTTTTAAACCATTTGGTCGGGATTTTCCTGCGAAGAACCAATCCACGTGATTAAAGTCTGAATGTAAACAAACGTTAAAAAATAGCTATATTCATCATTTTAGAGGTGTAATTCTACTAGTTTTCATGTTATTTGACTTTATTTAGACAAGAAGATTTCTTATCAAAAGCTTCTATCTGAAAAATTTACCGAAAAACTCATTACTTCCAGATATTGCATAATTGCAGGAAAAAATTAACTAATCGCTTATTTTAGTGTATTTTTGTATAAAGCCTTGAAAAAATATAAAAAAGTGTCAAATATTCACTATTTTAAGCAAAAATATATGATGATAAACTTGAACGTGTTGCTTTACGACTCCTCTCCCTGCCAAGTAATTAGAGACATAGTGTAGATAATGGCAATAACTTCTTCCCCGCTCTAGCTAGAGAGATGGGGTTTGTTTTGTTTAAAAGAAGACAGATGTATCTAACTAACAAATGTACAAAATTTAGCGATTTTCTGTAAATTAATTATTTTTTCTTTTGTTCGTAAGCTTCAAATTTTAATATTATTTTAAATTTCTATGAAACTAAAAATTAAACAATCGTAAACTGTGATATGTTTTTAATGAAACACAAAAAGCAGATTAAACATCGCGATATTTCGCTTCAAAATCGCGATTTAAAAAGTATCCAAAAAGTGCAAAAAATGCGCCGCATGACGAATTCCACTCAATTATTTGCTGTAGATCGCTAGCATGGAAAGGGTTAAGTTGTGATGATAAAAAAAAATTGGTTATGGAAGTTTTGTCTTCAAATTTTGGCAATGTTTTTGTCATGAAATTTTACTTAAAACAAAAAAATCCATTTTTTCACTCTATAAAATTTTTCATTGTTTTAGAATTGTTATATTTTGATATTATAGATAAAAAAAATGTCTTAAATTTGAAATTAAATTGATAATGAAATAATTTTATAAATAATTATTTACAGTTTTGATAGTGAGATTATGAAAAGTTTTATAAAAATTGATTGAATAAAAAATTAAACAAAACATACTTCTTGGAAATAGTTTATGGTTTAATATAAAATTAGTGATAGAAATTTTTAAATAAAAGCAATTCTTAGTATGAATACTGAGAATACCTACAATTAAGAAAATAAAATGTAGAAACATATAGCCTAAATAATTGAGCTATAATTTTGCTAATTTTAATAATTAATACTAAGTAATTTGCTACTAAAGGTAGATGTTAGGTGCCATCTCTTAACTAAATTAATAATTATAATTTTAATAATTTATTAAAGCTCTGTTTTCATACACAGTAAGCTATTAAGTTATTAAATTGCTTTTAGTAATTGGTTATAATATACTCTGCCACTGGCTGGTTAGCAACATATATTATTCCCTGCTCTTTTATTTTGGTCAGCCTACTGCAGGCTGGTCAAAGGAAGAGCAGTGATCTTGGACAGATATGCTTCATAAAGGATGAGAACTCAAGTGCTAACTGATGAGACATTATAGAGAGCATTGGAAACAATACTTCTGTAGTCTACTGAACTTCCAGTCTAAGCTTGATATGGATCTGGAGATGGACAAAAAGGAAGGTGAAATTGAAGTAATAAGTATATAGGAGGTCAAAACTGCCTTGAGTAGAATGGAAAATAGGAAAGCTGTGGGTCTAGATGGAATACCAGTGGATATATGGAAGGCATTGGGCAAGAGAGGCCATAACTGGCTAACTAGATTATTTAATAAAATTTTGTACATGGGGAAATATCCCAGAGGAATAGAGAAAAAGCTATCTGGTACCAGTGTACAAGAGCAAAGGTTCATTCACAAAGGTGACATTCAGGATTGCTCAAATTAGAGGCATAAAGTTGATGAGCCAAACATTGAAAATCTGAGAGTGAGTTGTTGAGAGAAGGTTGAGAATGTGTTTGGACATCAAGGAAAATTGGTGTGTTCATGGCCAGGAAGATTGACAGTAGAGGCCATTTTCCTCTGTGCCAACTGATGGAAAAGCACCAAGAAAAGAAAAAAGATTTATGCATGGTTTTCATTGACCTGGAAAAATCCTGCAATGGAATCCCAAGAGAAATGATTTGATTGGCATTAAGGAGTAAAGAAATGAAGGAGGAATATATTAAGGTCATTGACGATAAGTACAAATGGTCCACAACAAGATAAGAAACTCTTGGTGCGACCAAGTTTCCCATTAGTTAGACATTAGTTTGCACCAGGACTTGGCTCTGAGCCCTTACCTGTTTGTCTTGATTATAGATGTGCTGACAGGAGACTTAAAAGATGAAATACCTTGGAGTCTGCTGTTTGCAGATGATGTGCTTATTAATGTGGACAAGGATAAATTACACTGTAAGTTGGAAAAGTGGAGGGAAAGACTGAAAGGTAAAGATTAAAGATTAGTAGTAAGAAAATGGAGTATATGAAATGTGATTTTTGGAGAAGGTGCTTCTGAGAATGAAATCAATGTCAGAATTGAAGAGGAGAGTGAAAGATTCAGATATTTGGAGTCAGTATTCCAGCAAGATGAAGAGATTGATGAAAATATAAGAGTTGCAACTGTTGGACTAAGTGGAGAGGGACTAGTGGAGTACTTTGTGACAGAAGAATGCCTCCCAAGATTAAAAGGAAAATTTTATAAATGATTGTTAGGCCTGCAGTGTTGCATGGTTCAGAGTGCTGGGCTGTGAAAAAAGTGCAGGTACAGAGAATGCATGTTGCAGAAATGCATATGCTGAGATGGGTGAGTGGTGTGTCAGGAAAGATAAGGTGAGGAATATTCAATAAGCTTAACTTCTACAGTCCACTGCTCTATCAGGTGAGCTATCGACAGAACAAGGTGAGGAATAGTTACATTAGGGGAAGCTTGGACATTATGGAGCTAGAAGAAGAATTGAGGGAAAATCGACTGAAGTGGTTTGGGCATGTGCTACACCAACCAGAAACAGACCCAGTATGAAGGGTCTTGGAGATGTCGGGGGAAGGATTTGTTCAGATATGTCGGGCCCTGTCCCTCACCACCCGGTCGCCCAATTGTGGGCCTGGCCAAACCCATAATGGGCCTTCTAAAAGAGGCCCTCTTAGTGCCCACAGGGTGGAAAGAGTTAAAAAAAAAAAAGTGCTGACCCCATATAGTTGGGAAAAGGTCAAGAAGAATATACCTTGCTATAATGAAGCATTTTTCATTTTGACCTGTTGAATGACTAAACTTGAATAGAATATGTATGTTCTTTTTAAAGTATACTTTTTACCCTAAATTCTGTTTTTTCTATGGAATTTATTTTTTGATTCACTTCAGTTTAAAAAAATTCTAAAAAAAAATAAAATATAGAAAATTACTAACAAGGACTTTTCTTTATACACAATATATTTATAGAATTTATCTCGTAGACTGGATAAAGATTTTTTGATAGATGAATCAATAATTAAGTTTAATCAATTTTTACTCATTTATTTAGAGAAATTTAACTTTTTTTATTATATTTAGTTTTGGAATTTTAAATTCTATGCTATTACAGCAGCTTCAATTGACATAAAATGAAATAAATATCCTACAGTATTAGAGGCGAGTGAGGCAAGAGTATGCACTTAGTTTTCTATACAATGTAAATTCCTTGTTAGAAGAGTGAGAATCTTGAAATATACGCATAATAATTCTCAAACTGTCTTCTTTAGAATTCTGTAGGATTTTTATTGATATTTAGAATATATGTCATTTAATAAACTTTTTTCAAAAGGTTACAAAAGTGCATGCATGGTAGGGTAAAAGTTTCAGGACAAGGTTTTTATGAAAGGCTATATACAAAGTGTGTATTGATGAACAGAATTTAATAAAAAAAATATCATTAAATTAAATTTTAATATTTTCAATTAAACAATTTTTGAACATTCTCTGATCCTTATATGGAGGCTCTCTGTACTCTTCGTAACATCCTTGGTAGAGAACTCTTTGATCTGAACTATTTTCTTTTGGATTCAGAATGCCATTATCCACAAAAAGTGATTTATGAGTAACTTTTCCCATTTTGCTGTTTCTGTTGCCTTTGATTTTTTTCTTTTCATATCTTCTGCTTTTGACTTTAAATTATTCTTAAAAGGCCAGCTTGTTATTTTGGATTTTTCTTCCTTTCTTTCTTCTTTTTTGAATAAACTTCCTTTTTGGGAGTGCTCTGATTTTCTGCAGAAAAGAATGGGTGAAATCGTTGGGTCTGGAAGTAAATGGAACTGCATCTATTTCTCCAGATGATGGGCTTCTTTATTGATCTCTCTATTTGCTATTGCAGATATTTGTTTCTTTATCAACATGCATACCTGTTACTGCACAAAGTGCAAAATCCTCATCTGTAAAGTAAGTTCACATGTGCATTTTTGTCCCATGGTAGCATGTAAACATTTGCCCACATTTTTTTTTTCCAAAAATAGATACTGCCATCTGCACTGAAAACATTTGTAAATGTTTAGTCCATTATAATGCACACAAGAAATGAGTTTATCAAAATACCTAAAGAATGATTTACTTAAGTTTATACATAATGAAATATAATATTTTGATTGTTTACATACTATATCAGAAAGATGATAAATGAATCTTACCTCATGATTTCAAAACTATTCATGCCAAGTTGAATATGCTATTGAATTCATGCCAAGTTGAATATGCCAAGTTGAATATGCAAAACTATTCATGCCAAGTTGCTTATTATGCCTTCAACAATTCAGCAAGAGAACCAGTAAACTAACTCAGTTAGGCTATGTTCTATGTGGCAGTGTCCAGCGACTGCGGGCAGAAAGAATCTTTGTACGTGCGAGCGACTTCTGTCCAGAGTGGACATGTATTGTTTACAAGATGGCGGCGAGAAGACTTCATCAAATGTTTGTACTCACTAGGCTTAATAAAGCTTGCAACTTTTAAGAAAAATGCATATGGTTGCTAGAAACCTAAGAAGTTTGCTTGTGGCCTGCATCCAGAAAAATTGTTTATCACTAGTTTATACCATTAAATTTTGAGGCTATGTTACTTATTTAGCAAATTTGTTTTTTTTACATATTATATTTAAAAAAATAATAATATAATTTTAACAAAAATAACAAAATAAATAAATGTAATGTAATTTACCATTTTAGTGTTTATATTAATTAAATAAATGTATTTGTTGTAAAATTAAATATTGGAAAATTTGTATATTTAAAGGTTTTAGAATTGGCAGGCAATGCGAGTAAGGATCTGAAAGTGAAGAGAATTACTCCTCGTCATCTTCAGTTAGCAATTCGTGGGGATGAAGAGTTGGATTCTCTCATAAAAGCCACTATAGCTGGTGGTGGTAAGTGAAAACATTTTCCTTAGTTATTTTAACAGGTTTTTTTTTATTAACTTCTCAAGTATTTTCAGCTTTTTACAAGATTTGGAGTTATTTATAATTTAAAACATACTGTGTTAATATATACAAATATTAAATTTTTTGATGGCAGTAAAACATTCATTATTTAGTTAAATGCATAAACTGATGAATTAATTGAGCATTTCTAAATATACTATTAAATTTTTTCTTTTTATTCAAAGTTTTTCAATGTTGTAACTGTGTATGTATAAGTATAGAAATTTTACATTATACAGTATATAGTAGACTTGCTTTATAGTAATCTTTAAGAAATTTATGAAAAATGGACATCATATCAAAGTTTTTTTTCAATATATTTGGATCTTGGTAGAGAGATGCTGATTACATCCTGCAATTTCATGCAAATGTTAAAAAAAATACACAACTTTAAAAGATTATGAAACTTTTTTTAAATATTAAGTACTTTAAAAAATTAATTTACAAAAGTAAAGAAAAATATCACTACATCATAAATTTGTTATTAGTTAGTCAAATCAAAACAGCAAAAAAATCAACAATGGATACTAGATTCTATGAATGCACATATACCTCCTTAAGCTGGATATTTACATGAGTGATTTTGTTTGCCACATCATGTCAACACAGTCACATGACTTCACACAGTTGATACTATTACTTGATTTGCATTTCATATATACACTACCTGGTGAAAAGGAAGGAGAATAAATCAAAGATGGATGCAACAATGTAATCATCATAGTAATATATATTGGTAGATAGAAGGAGATAGCTGCAGGGGCTCTCAAGCTATTCATATTGACAAAAGAAGAAAATTTGGTTGACTTTCAAAACATTTTTAAAACATTTGAAATGGCAGATTTGATTTATTGGATAATTCTCAAAATGATTGTCATGCATGTGTTTAAAAACGTACTTATTAGTTATTCAAATAGTTTTTAATTATTAAGTTAGCCTCCCTTTGGGGGCTTCTGGATCACCATATACCTGGCAATATACCTGTTCTTTGTGGGTAAAATGAAAACAAAACATTGATTTATGAATATTTTAATCATTTTTCCATGTTTTTTATCAAAAATTTCCAGACATTACAAATTCTTCATTCAATGTGTTCCTCCACTGAGCCTGCTGATTGGCTACATTGATTCATTAACTAAAAATTTGATTCAGCTTGAGCATCTAATTCATATCTAACCATGATTTTGATTTTGACACTTTATGTGGGTCATGCATATAGTGTTGAAAATATTCAAATCATGTGATCATGAAAGTGATCAAATCATGAAATCGCTCATGTAGATACTTGGCTTTATTATTGGAATCTATCATTCTCTGTTGGAAGAAATAATAATGGTTTTTCATATTTGTGTATTATAATGAATGATTGACACATCGATGTTGTGGCGTTACAAATGGTGATTTGTAATACTTCACATGTACTCGCAAGCACTTTCAACAGCTTACAGCTGTCATCTTCAGGTGAAAATTGAATACTGTAATTTTCGAACAGTTAGCTTTTTAACGGACTATTTAAATTATGTAAAGCACGTGGATGGAATTCCTTATACATATTAATATTGCAATAACTTTTATAGGTGTAGAAATATGCTGTGATGACGTAATAACCCCAAAATATTTAAAATATAGATAATGGTGCCGTATTTGGCTGTGGTGTAACTGAGAAAGGAAATTTATAATTTAGATTGTTTAAATAATGATATCCATAGTTGTGGGATTTCTAATGTTGGTGCATTGCACGGTGTTAAAGTGGATATGTAAAGACTCTCCCATAAGACTCATACCAAGAGAGGTATTCATATGGGAGTCTTTACATATCCACATTTTTTATTGATTTTTAAATGTTTAAGAGTATATGCAGAAAAATATTTTATTCCAGAAATTTCTTTGTTTAATACTGTTTTGCACCACATACTTATTGCGTTTTACTGTATATTTTATTTATTAAATTTTACCATACTTAATTTTATTAATTTTTTTATTGTACTTCATTAAAATTTGTTTGTTTATTTCATTAATAAGTTCGAAAATTTGAAAAAGTTCAGAAAATGGTTGAGGATATTTTTTCAATAAATTTTACTGGAGTATATTTAAATTTGGGCATCGGATTAGCAACCCATCTCTGTAAAAACTGAGTGCTATGGAAACAGCAAGAATAAACAAATTTCGATCAAATGAGCGGAAGTTCAGCTTTAGGTAATATGACTGCATCAGAGGAAACTGGCAACAGTGTCTGATGTCCTATGTCAGAAACAATCTTTTCCACCAGAAATATTACGAAAATTGGAACATGGAATATGCGCACTCTATTTCAAAGTGGAAGACTTGCAAATTACAGACATTTGATGAAAATCAGTTGGACATCCTTGGTGTCAGTGAGATTAGATGGATGACAAACAGCTGAATCAATAGTGAAGGCAAAACAATATTGTATGCTGGCCATGAAGAACGGTACAAATGTGGAGTAAGTCTTATTCTGAGTAAACGAGTGATGAAAGCATTCCTTGGATGGAGGCCCTTCAGTGATCGGATTATTACAGCTTGCTTCGCCCATGGACATGCCAAAGCAACTGTGGTACAGGTTTATGCGCCAACTAATGATACGTAGGACACAATAAAACATGAATTTTATGAGCAGCTCCAAGACGTCTTTGATGGTACCCCAAATCATGACCTGAGGGTCCTGATCGGGGACTTCAATGCCCAATTGGGTGGTGATTATCGAGGACTCAAGACTGTGATTGGTGCTCATGCATCCTCTGCTCATATGAGCGACAATGGAGAAAGACTAACATCGTTTGTGAACACAACAGTCTGTGTGTTGGGAACACACATTTCCAACATCGGCTTATTCATAAAAAGACTTGGTGGTCATTAGACAGGTGCATTTTTAATGAGAGATTTTATTTGTATTAGTAAAAAGTGGAGGTCATTACTGCATGATAGAAGTGCAGATATTGGATCTGACCATTACCTAGTTAGGACAGATATTAAGCTTAAACTTCATAATCAAAGGCAACTCATGCTAAAAAGACTGTTTGCAATAGAAAAATTAAATGATCCAACCATGACAGATATAGAAGATTTCTGTGGGAACCTCAGAGAAATTACCATTGAGTGCACCCAAAACATTATTGGAAGACGTTGAGAAAGACAAAAAGATCAGTGGATCCAAGATCGTTCATGGAAGTTGATTGATGAGAGGAAAGCCACAAAACTTAAAAGGGACCAGGCTAAAACAATGGCTGAAATGGAGAAAGGAAACCAAAGATATGCTGAGTTGGATAAACAGGCAAAGTTGTCAGAAAAACAGGAAGGAATGGTTAGAACAAAAGGGCACTGAAGCACAGGAGGCTTCCAACCAGAATGACTCCAAGTCTCTGTACTGCATAGTCAATGAATTGACTGGGACAAGGAGTAATTCCAGCCTTCCAATAAAAGACAAAACAAGAAGTTTCTGATCACTCAAGATGATGGAACAAGAGATGGGTGGAACACTTTTGGGAAACATTTAATCAAGCGGAACCAACTATCATATACAATTTCGATATTGAGGATACACAGAATGAGCTTCAGGTGGACACTGGCAATATTACCTTGAAGTGGAGCTTGCGATTAAAAGCCTAAAGAATAATAAGACAGCTGGTCTGGATGAAATTATGGCTGAGATTTTGAAGCATGGAAGGCAGCATATGTTGGAAAAGTTAATATTATTGTTTAACAGGTGCTGAAGTGTGGGGAAGTCCCAGAGGATTGGAGAAAGGGTGCTACAGTCACAATTTCTAAGAGGGGAGATGTCTCCAAATGTACCAACTGGCAAGGTATCACTCTCCTTTCTGTGCCTAGAAAGGCATTTTGTGTGGTCCTCTTTCAATGCCTGCAGATTGCCCTTGACCAGCATTTGCAGGAGAGCAAGTGCTTGAAGATTTGGTTTTTGCTGATGATATCGCTATATTAGAGGAAAGAGGACAATGCTATAGCACGCCATGACTACATTGGGTCAGGAGGCACACAAAATTGGCCTCAGGATATGTGCCGTGAAGTCGAAAATTATGCATGTAAGTAACACTGCACAGTTACAGGAGTAATTGTTGGAGCACAATGATTGGAGGAAGTAGTTTTTACCTACTTGAGTAGTGTTATTTCCCAAAACAACGACACGGAAGTGAACGTGAAGTGCCGCATCGAAACGGCGGCAACTGTCTTCCAGCAGATGAACAAGATCTAGTCCTCACCATCTATCTCATTGAGAACTAAATTCTTTCTGTTCACCTCCATCTGATTCCGATAGCTGTTTACTCTAGTGAGTTCTGGAAGACATCAGAAAACATCAATAGAAGACTCAATGTCTTCCAACAGAGATGTTTATGACAAATCTTAAAGATCTGATATTTAGACCATGTCACCAATGAAGAGGTTCTCCAAAGGAGTAGGATATGCAAACTTCATAACATTGTTGCCCATAGAAGAGTTTGATTAGCTGGCCACATCTTTTGTATGGAGAACAAAAGGATCTCTAAGACAGCCAGGAAATGGGTTCCTCCTGGTTCCCAACGACTACGAGGACACCCCAGGAATACTTGGTATAGAACTTTTCTCCAAGATCTGAAGATGCTCAATCTGATAAGGGAGGAAGCTGAAGTCCTTGCTCATGATCAAAATTGATGGAAAATAATTGCTGCTTAGCATTGGAGGAACTACCACTACTACTACTTCATTAATTTTAATTCTTAATTTTAATGCTGCTTTTATCAGACATTTTATACACACATTTTATCACATTGTATCTTACTCTATATATTCTGTTTGTTTTGTATTGTTAATTTGAGGATTATATTGGGGACTTTCTTTGTTACAGGAGTAGTAATTGATAATCTTCAGACTTTAGTTGTATACTTAGGCCTCACAAATCATTCTTTATTTTCTAAATAAATGTCATATGTAACAGTATTACTAATGTGCTGTTTAAAAATATTGTATGTTGCAGGAAATGATCGAGAACTTGTAGATCGAATATACTGTATAATGAATAAAATTGAGATTGATGTCCATTTCAAAATGATCACTTCATAAAACTCCATTTATTTGTACAGTACATTTTCAATTTAATGCAGCCAAATTCAAAACTTTAATTAATATGCTTTTTCCAAATCAGGATACACTGACATTTGATTAAATGCTTGTTACATCCTTTGAATATTGCCTTGTACAGATGCATTTAGTGTTGTAAAATTGATTGCAATGAGTACATTTATAGAAATTTAATATAATCAATCATACTGTTTGAACCATTGTGTGGTTGAAGAACTGTTGAACATTTACTGTTGCTAATCTCACTTTCAATATTACATTTACATTACATCATATTAAACTTTTTGCAAAGAGTTTGCTTAATTGTCAACTCTGTTTATTTTAAACTTAACTTTTACACCCCATATTTCATTTTTTTTCTTTATGTAGCTTTGCACTTCTATTTATTGTTATTAGGAATTAAAAATGTTTATTGAAATACTCCTGTAATCAAATCGTATTGGGAATGGTTCAATAAAATGAAACCTTTGAATTTATTCATCAAAATTTATTTTGTCCCCTTCAAAGTAATACCCTCCCACTGCAATGCACTTATGCCAATGTGTTTTCCAATCCTTGATATATACTTTAAAATCATTTTCATGAAACCACTTTAGGACTCAGTGAATTTTGTTTTATAGCATCAATCAACTAAAAACAGTGAACACAAAATGGAAATTTTAGTTGAGGAAATAGGAAAAAGTCACATGGTACCATATCAGATGAATTTTGAGGAGTTTGCAGAACTGTATTTGTTAAATTTTTGGCTAAAAATTCATGAACAACAAGAGCATTGTGAATAGGTACATTATTATGGTGCAAAAATCCAATGTTTTTAGGAGACTCAAGAAGCAGTGAGCCACAAACTAAAAGGATCTTTTAAAATTGTTTTGACATGATCCAAATGATATTGGAACATATTCAATATTGTCTCTAATTGTTAAATGATGATTATTGAGCGTTAAATCTCTGACTTGAACAACATGTTGTTCATCAGTTGAAGTATATCTACCAGAGTATGGTTTGTCTTTGATGCATTCTCTGTCTTCTTTCATCATCTTGTACCACTCTTTTTGATAGACTATCGTCACCAAAGGCTTTTTGCAATATTTTCAACATTTTTATAGCAGCAATTCCATTACAAAAACAAAATTTAATGCATGTTTTTTGCCATAAAAACATAAGTTTTCCCCACACTGGGTCAAAGAACAAATTGAGCAAAGAACATGACAAAAAATGCACACTCCGTAACCAATATCCGGTGTGAAAAATCCAAACATAGGTTGGCAAACGCTTTCAAATGTCCCTCCTGGGCTCTTCTTCAGGCCAAATGTAACTGGATTCTTACAATCGAATGTTTTTCATTTGATTGTAAGAATCCAGTTACATTTGGCCTGAAGAAGAGCCCAGGAGGGACATTTGAAAGCGTTTGCCAACCTATGTTTGGATTTTTCACACCGGATATTGGTTACGGAGTGTGCATTTTTTGTCATGTTCTTTGCTCGATTACACTCAACATTCTAAAAAATTGCTAGTGCAAAAGTCCTTTACACACAAAACAAGCATTTATTTATTTGCAAGAGAAGACAGATAACACAGGTTGCTGCTAGATGTCAATGAAAGTCATACCAAACAATGAAAAATGTGATGACAGTGTCCTATTGCATGTGTGAAGTTTAATAAACCATTCCCAATATTTTTTTGAACAGAGTAGTATTTGACTCAATAATAGCTCAACAGTTAAGCATTTTTTAATAATTAGTAAATTTTAAAAATTTACAGTAATCTTATTGAAAACTTTTTTGAATTTAATTAGAATTATAATATATAATTTAGTTACTTTTTGTATTTTGTACCTAAGCAAATGTATTTTAAGTTGTAACTTGGATAAACATTTAAACTATATTCATAAATTATAATTTCTGATCATTATTGTAATTATATTTTCAGGTGTCATTCCACATATCCACAAGTCTCTCATTGGAAAGAAAGGATCACAGAAAACACCATAGGAATTGTAGAAATTCAACTTTTGTCACTGTGAAATTTTCAATTATTCATATAGTCAAGTAGTTGTAAAGTTATTTTTAAACATTACATTTTTGTAGTCATCATTTTCACATTTTCATCCCATTATTCACAAAATTCATCTTAAAAAAAATCGTTTTTTATAATACATTAGTTTAATACTTCATCATATATCTTCTAGGAGTGATAAAATATTTTTGAATGTTATGTTATAATTTTTGCAAATTTTTTTTTTTTTTTTTTTTTTTTAATGAAGTTAAATTTGTTTTATGATATTACAGTTATTCAAACTGTGTCTTTTATGTATTTGAAAACATAGTGACATCTAATAAAAACTCACCAATTTTTGATAGTTGTAGTGTTCTTTTACTTTAAAAGTATTTTCATAAATCCATTTAAAATATTTTTATTTGTGCAGAATATTCTCATTATGTGATCTGTTGATGTGTTTTGTTTTTACATCATTGTAACAATATTGAAAAAATACATATGTTATTAAAACATAAGCAAACTTTGAAATAAATATTTATTATGATAAATAAAGTTTTTTTGATTAATGAAGTTACATAACTTATCAGAATATTTGGTATTAAAAGCCTTTGTTGTCATATATTGGTTTGTTTTATATTATAGTATGTTTCATTCTGATGAATGATGATAAAAATTAAAAATTTTATTATGTTTGTTACTTTTTATTAAAAACAAATAATTCTCTTAATGATAAAATAAAAAATAGTGATTATATACTAAATAGTCAAAATATATATATATATATATATTTTGACTATTTAAGATTTAAGTTAAGATTTATAATATATTTGATATATATATATATATATATATATATCAAATATATTATAAATCTTAACTTTTCCAATCAATTTTCTGCAATATTATTTATCAAATTATATAGAGCAATACATGTATAATTTTCAGTGTTTTATTCATACTTATATATTGGAGAGAAAATTAAACTTGTATACATGCAAAAAATTCTTGAATAATTACAACTTTGTGTAGGGTCTGTGTTCTTTCTGAACCAAATTTAGGGATTTTTTTTATGAAGTCTGCCTTATGCTAAAAATGCTATTTAACTTCCATTGTGGAATATTTTTATTTTAAGCCAGATATTTTAGATCTGGTCTTTGATTTTTGTTTGAACAAAAACAATTACCTAAAATATAAGATTAAAATTTTAGTAGTATACACATTTCTGTACAAAGAATTATACATTTGTAATCAATTAAAAGTAGAATTTTTGCATGTCTTAATCATGTAATTAAAAATCATATTACAAAACTTTTAATTTATATTAATTAATCCTTTGAAATTAAGTCAAATAATTACTTTTTGATTTAATTTATATTTCATTAAAATATTTAGGTTATATTGCTTGTAATAATAGTTTTATATTATTATCAATTTGGTTATTTTAGGATTTTTCTTCAAAAAGAATTTTTTTAATTCTGAGATAACCATATGGAATGCTGTGTTTCAGCAGTTACAGGATTCAATATGCCCTATTAAGAATTAAAGGTCACAATATGAGATGAAATCTTAATCTACCATAAATACTTTTAAGTGTATAATGAAGGAATATGGTGCTACTAAATTAATAATTTAGTGAAATGTATGTATATCCAAATTCACAGAACCTTTGCAAATTTTATTACTACTGTATCAAACGTTTTACCATTTCATTACCAATCATTAAATTTATCCTAACAATTATCAAATAACGATTTCAAGGAATCTAAAATTGAATTTGTTGTGTAATTAGATAAATTCTCAAAAAAGGAGTTTGTCTAGTTATACGGACTTTAATTCCATTTTCAGTCGTGCATCAGACCAAGAAAAATTTTACGTATAGTTTGAAAATGGAATAAGTAAATTTTACAACTGATTTAATAGTGTTATTTGGAAAAAAATTGGGATTTTTTGGATTCCCCATATAGGAATGGAAAGCAAAATTAATCAAATTATTAAAATTAATATCACTTAGTGGTAATTTTTTTTTTTTAACTATAGGCCTATGTATAAATATAAATAAAAGGAAAAGGCCACGTGGATTAATTTAAGAATACATGATTAGAATTATTGTTTTTTAAAATATTTCTTTGAGTTGCAAATTACGGGAAACCTATTCAAAATTCTTATCTATCATCATAATTCGAATTATTAAATATCAGGAAGTGAAAATAAGGCTAAAAATATTGTCAATTTTATTAAATGAAGGCCGATGCGTTTAGTAAAAGTTCAAAAACATTACGCAATAATTTTTTCAAAAGAATTTTAAACAAATTAATTAATTTAATTTTTTAATTTTAACATAAATATACCCCGATTAATTTACAATAATAACTATAAAAAGTAACAATCTAAAATTAATTAATGTATAACACCGAATGAAACTAACTGGTTTTTAAGGTGTCGCTTTAAAGTATGAGAGCTACCAATCATAATCGGTAACGATGGCGGGACGTTAAGATCGTCTGCTTTCATTTTATTCAACCAGAAATTATAGTTTTATATGGAGTTAAAGAAATTAGGATAATATATATATAATCATTCAATCGAATTTTATAACTTTTGAGCCGTCTTATCTGTGAATTTACGAGAGGGAGAACTTAAGAAAATTTAGGCCTAACAGATTCCAAGATGGCGGATAGCGAGAGTGAATCTTTAGAGATTCCTTCCCCTTTAACTCGTGAACAATATCAAAATAGGATCGAATCCCTTCAACAGCAGATTCGTGTGATGAAAATTGAACTAGAGACTTGCAAGATGAGAGTTAAAACTCTACAGGAAGAGAATAAAGAGTTAAAAAGAGCAAGTGTTAGTATTGTAAGTATGGCAGAATGTAACAGATTCATATTTATAAACGTTTATATATAGAAAATTGTGTATTGATATCTCTAGAAATAAATTTGTCTACGTTAAGTACACAGCATAATCGATAACTATTTAAAAATGTTGGTTATCTATCGTATAACATTACGTTTTACTACCATTAATTAGTCTAAAGTATTGTCTGTTTAATTATTGTAAATAATTATCGAAAAGAACGTTTTAGTTTTTTAATGATGATTTTTTTAAATTTAGGATTGAAATCTATTTTAATGTTTATAAATACGTTAAAACATAGTTATTTATAATCATCTTACTAAACTTTTGCATTGTATTTAGTTTTGCAATGCTAAGTAAAAATTTTAAGTCTTTAAAAGCAAACTATATTGGGTTCCTTTGATTAGAATTTGTTTGCTTATAAGAAAAATATCAAATCGTAAAAATGTGTGTAAATATGATTAATTTCTAATTCTTACTTTTAAGTGTTATATTTCTTTGCTTATCAATGTAGAAAAATTACTTTTATCTAAAATGCTATTTAAATTTATACATTATCCAGTGAAAAATGCATTTGTTTATGATAGGAATCGTAAAGAAATTAACAAGGTTAAACAGAATTTGTTGAAATAAAATAGTGGTTGAACTCCATAAATTGCTCTCATATTTTTCTTGAAATTTTTACTCTCCTCCCTCATTGTCCCAGTTTGTCCAAGTTTCTGTAACCCCTCCCCTCTTCAGATGTTCAACAAAGCTCAACCTCTCTCAAAACCTTCATCACTTTATGAATAATAAAATGCATAAACTGTATAAAATTTAATGAAATAAAACGGACATTTGTTGAAGTTCAACTCTTTTTCTCCTCCTCATTTGACTTGCCATAATCCTCTCCCTTCCTTCCAATGTGGATGTCGTTTAAGAATTTTTTATAGATGTAGAATTAATTTAAATATCATATGAGACCATTCACACATAATATGTCACTACAAAGTAATACAACATTCAAATTACTTTTTATGAAAGGATAATGGCAACAATTTAACCGTTATGGATATAAATTACATACAAAAGTAGTGTTGAAAGATATACTGGTAGTCTAGGAGGTAATTATTTAGTACAATGTCATCAGACTTCTGTGATCAATCAGTGACTTTTTTTATTGGTCTATTTTTAAAATTAGTCTTTCCTTGGCATGAATTAATTTATAAATAAATTAATGTATTGTAGATCTGTTTTTACAAAAATGCTTGATTTTAATAATGGGATGGCAGATCAACCATGACATCAGCATGGGAAATGTCTAAAAGCTGGTGACAAAATGTGACAGAGAGGAGATAGGCAAAGACCACATCATATTTGAATTACTGTATAGTATTGTGAAAAATAAAGAAGTTTGTGTTATGAATAACTTTATAATTTGTTTATATGTCAGTTAGCCATCAAAACTTATAAGTTAATATTTTTAAAATAATTATTTTAGTGTGATGGTGAGCTGCTATGATAGCTTTAGCCTATTTCTAGACTTAAAGAAGCCATCATAGATTTCACCAACTAAACAAGAAGCATATTATAGTAATTATTTTTATAGCAATTCAATGAAAAGTGCGAATCTTTGTCATTCATCATAATTTATTTTTTGTACAAAAGTAGAATTTTAAATTTATAGGCCTATAGGATGAAAGTTAAATTTTTTGAGAAAACATTTAGATAAGTTCTTACCAGAATAAATAATTAAAAATATAATTTTAAGCATAAATAACTACTATTTACTAAGTGAATAGAATTTATTCATAAATATTGAGCACTATCGAGTGTTTTTATTTTTATAAATAAATTATGTGTATTTAAGATTAAAGTATTTTTGATTTATTTTAAATTATACACTTGACTATTTCTATATAAATTAATAAATTGAATTAAATATAAGTATTATATATAAATAATTAAAATGATGATAGAAAACCTTTGTCATTTGGATACAAATAATTTACTGAAATATAACCCATTCTAAAATTTATTAATTAAATTGTGCATATTATCTGAATGAGAAAAGGGGTATATGAAAACAAGTTTTCTCAGGAATATGTTCTCATTCTGAAGCTCTTCTATGATATAACAAAAAATTTATAGAACTATTTCAAAATATTATTGAAACAATCTTATAAATAGTTGTCTTCATTTAGTCTTAAGACCTAAAGTTAGGAATTTTAGAAGTTATAAATCAATTTTTCTCTCAAATCCTCTATGAAATAATAAACTATGTGTGGTTCAGTATTATTGATTCATATTATTGTAAAAAAAATAAAACAAGTTTATTGATTTTTCCTGAATACTCAGGATATATTCTTCGTAATTGAAGTTTTAGACTATTTAAAAAAATATAATATTTTTGAGTCTATCTGAAATCCTTTTACATCACCACAGAAGTAACAGTTAACATTGTTTTTACCTTGGTTTTTTTGAAGACAATACGTCTTCAAAAAAACCAAGGTAAAAACAGGTAAAAAAAAAACCCACCCACAATGTTAAAAATGATCATGTGTCAGCCTTTTTCTGAGGGATTTGACACCTTTTACATTAAAACCATGAATTCTTCTCACCATGTTCTCCTTATCCATTCTTAAACTGCTTCTGGCCCTCTAGTGGTAGATAAGAGTTTTCCTACTTATTTGCATATAGTTACAATTTTTTGCAATTTTAAGAAGTATTGTCTTCAAAAAAACCATGTTAACTGTTACTTCTGTGGTGATGTAAAAAGATAGACTCAAAAATATATTTTTTGTAAATAGTCTAAAACTTCAATTACGAACTTTATTGATGTTTAAACATTTTTAACTTACTTACCTTTGACAGTATTCTACAAACTTTATTACTGATAATTTGTTTCTTAGCTTGGTACAAACAAGTCAGTCAATGTTGTTGCTTTGAAGTTTAGACAGAAACTGCTTTTATGTTACATGATTGACTGCTTTCAGCTATTGCCAATGATCACCATAGATTGTTGATTGACTGTGCATGAGTATTGCTATCATCCAACAAGTTGAATATGTTTTTATTAAAAGGACTGACCTTGAGTCTACCATTTGATTTCAGGCAGATTCTCTTTGACATTGAAGGAAACCAGTTTGCTTTGATACTCATTTGTTTGGGCTTTAGATAGAAATTTGGTACAACCCTAGTATTTTTTTTTTGTTCTAAGTATCCAATAGTAGCACTGTGTAAGACTTCTTGATTTCCTTTAAATGCTGTTGCAAAATTTTAATTTTTCTAGATTTTTATATAGTGTATGTATTATGATGTTTGTACAAGAGAGAACTAAAAGTTTTCTCTTGTATAGACAAGCAGAGAATAAATACCTTATTTATTCTCTGTAGACTATTTTATGGGCAAATTTCTGAGTATTTACTAAATTTTTCAGTATGTATTTAGTATGTTGAGTTTTTAATACAGTTATGTCTATGATGTATGTATTGGGTTGTCCGGAAAGTTTGTGTCGGTTTTGAAGGGAAATTGAAATGCAGGAGATTTAAATGTTAGTATACATTTATTAAATTATATAGGTGCTCATTACATTCTGTTCTACAACCTTGCTCCATCTTTCAAGCAACTTGAAAATTCTGTCCTTCCAGAATCAATTGGGTTTTTCAGCGAAAAACTTTTCTACGTGATTTTTTATCTCGACCAAAGAGTTGAAGTTTTTTCCATTAAGGGAATTTTGTAATGATTGAAATAGGTGGAAATCAGAGGGCACGAGATCTGGTGAATATGGGGGATGGGGTAGAACATCCCAACCAAGCTCCAACAACTTTTGTCGAATTATCAAAGACACATGAGGCCACGCATTGTCCTGATGACAATGCCCTTCTGATTCGCTATTTTCGTTCAATTGCTGTCTTTAATTCGTCTAATTGGGAACAATACTTTTCTGAATTTATGGTCTCGTTGTTTGGTAAAAGCGCATAAATACAGGATCCCACCGAACACAGAGCATGATCTTCTTTGGATGAAGAAGGCTTTTGGGGTGGCTAAAGGTGGTTCATTCTGCTTTCCCCAAGATTTTTTTCATTTAACATTATTATAAATGGTCCATTTTTCATCCCCCATCACTACTTGCTTCAAAAAAGGTCTCTCTCCATTGCATTTATAAAGTGAGTTGCAAATGGAAATGCGATCCATCAGATTTTTCATCGTTAAATTTTGGGGAACCCATACATCAAAACGGTTTATGTAATCAAGCTTCACAAAATGCTCGTGGATGGTGGATTTTGACATATTTAACATTTCTGCTAATTTACATGTCATATAGCATGGGTTATTCTTGATCAGTGTTTTAATCTGATCTTCATCTGTGGTGGAGGGCCTACCCAGGCGTTCTTGATCTTTAAGGTTGAAATCACCAGCTTTAAACCTAGCAAACCACTTCCCACAGTTCTTTCAGCTACAGCACCTTCGCCATAAACAGCGCATATCTTGTTTGTTGCTTGTGTGGAATTTTTGCCTTTTTGGTAAAAGAAAAGCATTAAATGCCTAAAATCCATTTTGTTTTCTTCCATATTCAAAAGCGTATAAAACTGACAAAAATTAACATATCGTAACCAAATTTTTTCCAAACATGCCTGAAGTACCGTCTTTTACGATATGTACACATGTTATTTGTTTTCAATCGTTCTGACGTGTTCAGACCTGTCCTTACACCACCTACCAAAAAACGGCATGAACTTTCCAGACAACCCAATAATTTGTTTTCTCTGTCAATGAATATTGTCAAACCTATTGTTGTTGTGGATTTATTTTGTCTGTGACTATGGCTTAGTCAAGTATATTTTCTAAGACTGTCTGGAATGTGTGTATGTAGGATGGTTATTGGGTGTATAGTAGTTTTTGTTTGTGCAAGCCTTTGTTATCTTACATTTGCTATTTGGTTATGTCAATGTAAGTAGTATGTTTGTGCTAAATGCTTTTAATCTGATTTGATATATTGTATAATTTTATGAATATGGCATTTTCTTCAAATGTCTGTGATTGTTGTCTTCAAAGTGTGCTTTTTGCAAAATGTCTTGTAAATTACTTGGTCTTGTATGGCAAATGATAAACCCTTCTGTCATTGAAGAGAGATATCTCTGTACCAGCCATCAGTTTGATACAGTTCTATTGATATGATTCTGGTTGAGATTGTAAGTATACCTACCATAAATTCTTTTTGGGTCTAAAACTGTCTGATAGTATCTATGTATTTTGTGAACTATATTAGGTCCAGGTCAGCAATATGTAGATTTAATTGTGCATTATTTTTAAAGTTACTGCTTTGTGTAATTGTAATAATTTTTATTTTTTGTAAAAAAAAGTTTTGCTGTATCTAGGCTGTATTAAAGCTAATTAATAATCAGATACAAAACAGTTTGCGAGGAAGGTAGGCAGTTAATCCTCTTTTAGCCAACTCTTCAACCAAATTACTTTGTATATAATTATTAATATAATCTAATAACTGGTGGACAAGTTACTTTGTATATAATATAATTACTGGTATATAATATAATCTAATTACTGGTGGACAACTTACTTTGTATATAATATAATATAATCTAATAACTGGTGGACAACTTACTGTATACTGTATCTGTGAGATTTTCATCCTATTAATATTCTCTACAAGGAAGAATTGGTCTTTTTATGAATGATTTAGGTGGTGGTAGTTTTTGTTATCGGGATGCAATTTGAAAAAATTTTAGACCTATAAATTCCCACTGTTGTCTGTCATTAATCTCAAGAACAGAATTAGATAGATGAAATATGAGGCCAGATATGGAAACCTTGGGGGCAGTTGGCCCTGATTAACTATATAAGAACTTCTTATGCAAATCAGAAGTTACATTATTTCAATTCAGAAATTTTCTTCTGAAAGGTGTTAGATAGATGACCGGCATGACTTTAACAATAAAGAAAAAGTATGATGTACTAGAACAAGCCACTACTAATTTATGGTGGAGAGCATATATTTTAAATTAAATAAATTAAAAATATTAAAAATTGCAGCCTGGCATTGTGACAATGTCACAATAAATAATTGCTCATTTTAATGTTTGTGTTTTCTTTTGGAGTAGTCCTAGTTCTGTGTGTGTCCAATGTATAACTCAAAAGGATCATGTCATCCCAGTACTGACGTACTGGGATGACATGTGTTTTTTGTTACTTTAAATGTATGTTTTGCATTCAACTGTGTTGTTACTATTGAGTACATTCAGTTATATTCTTTTGTCAGTCATTGATGTGTGCAGGTTCTTTGAGCTTAGCCTTTTGAAAACTTAAAAATTTCTTGGCTTTTCTTTCAACTGTAAATTCATTGATGTTCTCATTTCTAAATGTCTTCAAATTTCAGAATTATTTTTTCTACATCAGGTGTTTTGTATTTGTTAAGGCCAAACTCCATTTGAATGTCAGTTGAAGTGTGTGTAACTTATATTAAGGTGATTTACCTTAATATGAGTTATGCACACTCACAATTAGTTTGGATAATCAAACCCTCTACTGTAATAAGAAATTGATTTTAATTATTTATTTATTTTACAAATAGTTGGAAAAGTCTTACAACCCCCTAACAATAACCATCCATATTGTGCAATAAAACAATCCGTATGTGTGTGTTTATTACATATATTTGGGTTTCTCATTTCCCAGTCTTTTGCTTGTCCTGGGATTTCCTGGAATCCCAGGATAGAATTAATTATTTTTAAGATATACAAAATATCTTGAAATCAAATGATATAATTATTTTTCATTTTTTTTAAAAGTAATTTAATACATTCTGCAATATCCAAAATCTTATTAATAATGCTGTGTAAGACATATATTAAAAATTACCTTTGAATTACGTAGAAATTTCCGCAGATAGAAAAAATTTATTAAAGTTTGTTGGTGGAAACTTCATACAACAACAACAAAATGTTTTGAATTGAGTTGAAAATTTAAAAAACATGAACATAGATCAAACTTCTAACTTAAAAGGTAATTTTCATTTTTTAAATAAAACATAATACAAAATATTATTGTAAATTTTTATAATAAGATTTTAAAAAGCAAAGATGGTCAATACTCCAATCAGACAATCTGGTTCTTATTTAACTAATGAAAAGCCTGCTACCAAGAATGCCCTTTCTGATTCAATTCATGTGGGTGGAATCATCATTAATGCATTTAAGAGAAGACAAATGTGTTTTTTCACCTGTAGCCTGGAAGATTTCTAGTTCATTTTCAAGATTGTAGTACTACTTTTCTATTTAGTATTCTTGATTTGTCTGCCTCGGCTGCTTTAATAGCGGCATCAAGCTTATAGCCCGATAATTTGGCAATTCATTTGGCTTTAATAATTAGGTTTATGAAGAAAAACTTCATACGTGCAGACTTCATACTCGTTTGTATCCTGGTCCAGTTAGCACAACCTGGCATTACGCAATTATTGAAGCTACTGGGCATGGTTAAAAATTAAGACAGCATAAGCACAATTATTCCAGATATTACAGGTTCTGACAAGTAAAGAATTTTCAGAGTCCTGCCACAAATAAGCTTCATATTGATTATTGACCATTTGTGACATCTCATAACAAGGAAAAATTAAAAAAACTAATAAGTAGGTTTAAAATTAATAAATAAAAATGTAATCTGACAGTTTATGACTTAATTATACTTTCTATTTGCAAAATTTTCTCAACCTTAACACAAAGTAAGAAAAAAGTGAACTTTTAAGAAATTTGCAGGATTTCCCGTGATATTTCCCAGGTTAAAAAAATAACCAGGATCCTATTTGAGAAACCCTAATACTAATATAATAAATACATTACTATTGTTAATGTTTTTGTTATTGAAAAAAGTTGGGTGTGTTTATAATTTTGAAATGGACTATAGTTGCTGTATACTATGCCGGACCAGAGTGAAGGCGTAGCAATGAAAACAAGACAAAAATTTAATTGTGATGGTGTAAGTAAGTACAGATGATAAACTTGTTCATTTTCATTGTCCATTTCATCTGTTGGCATGGTTTTCCAGCCTTTGTGGTCTGTGGATGCATTGCTACAGAAACACCAGGGCTAGGTTGGTTCCTCACATCTATTGAGGGCATGCAGTTGCCATGCTTGGGTTGGCACTACATTAATATTGAATACTACAAAATTATTCTTGATTTTGATAACATTCTTTTGAAAATGCAGTTACAAACTTTACATTGATTTAGATCTGTTCTTATTCAGAAATAAAAAAAAAAAGAGAGATTTTTTTTTTCTGACTACAGGTGTACCCCAGGTTACATACATGATGTGTTCCATCAAACAATAGTTGTGTGAATTGCCATCTCCCATACATTTTTTTTTCTATTTAAAGAAAGTTTCATCTCATGGAAAGTTTTTGAGCAGTGATCAATATGGTTTCATGCCCCAGCATTCTGCAGAGGATGCCCATGTTAAATAGTATGCAAGAAAAAAAGAGATTGATATCTTCTATCAATATTTCTATATATCAATGGCACATTTGACAATGTATGATGGCCTTCAATCTCAAAACTTATCAGAGATATCAAATTACCACTAAATATTTTTTACTTGCTTAAGGATTTCTTAAAAGACAGAACAACTGAGCTTAAATTGGGTTTTTTTTTAAATATCTGCATCTTAAATAAAGGCTGTTCAGTTCTGGACCCCCTACTCTGGAATGTTATTATAAATGACTTGCTAATTAAATAATCACACTGTTTCAATTCATAGATTATAAAATCAGTTATATTGTTAAAAAATAATTAATTATTAACAATTTTTTGAACTTTCTTAAAAATCAGATATGTTTGTCTTTGCCAGAACATCAAAAACTAGACAGGTGCACAGTTGGAACAGATGAAATGTATCAATGGGGTTAGCTAAGGATATAAGTCATAACCTGGGGTACACTTGTATATCTTTGTACCTAGCCCCTGATTTGATTTTTATGGCTCACATGGTCTTTCTCAAAAAAAAGTTGGAGACCTGATCTGAACCTATGTGATGTTTAGTTTAGGGGAATTTAAAAGATATTGTCTATCAGAAAGACAAAAAAACTACTGGATCTAAAACAAAGCATATCACACAATGTTCTTAACACATTAATGGCAACAATGGCACTTCATCATTGACAGATGTTTTTGTCTTGCACTATAGTACTGGAAATGGGTACAATGGGCATTTATCATGGAAATGCCCAGTAAATAAGCTACCATTAGCTTTCTGTACTACTGTTCCCTCTTTGGAGAGGGTGTAGTAGGATGCCATTTAATCTGAGATCCACTCCTTTTTTGACATAATTGTAGTTAATGACACATTGTGGTTTCAGCACAGGCTCTTGGGATTTTTTTGATTTCTTCCCAGTGGCTTTATCTTCAATATTAAAATACTCAGCTAGTGTAGCCACCCTTGGGTGGGCATTGACTTTCTTCGGTTCCATGCATATCAGTATTGGGTTCTGTGTCATTTAGCTGCTGTGTTTTGTCAGTTTCCTTTATGGCGGCTCCTCTCGGGTTTAAAACTGTTTGTACTTGTTTGGAATCCAGGGTAGATTCCAAACAAGGGTAGATCCCTTATTTTTATTTAAGATATTACAATTGTTTCTGCTCGTATTTCCAGGGTATTTTGTAATCTTGTTCTATTTTATCTATGTACTGTACATGTGGTGTTTGTACTTTGTTACTGTATTATTATGTACGTGTTTATTCTGCCAGTACAGCACCTTGGGTGCTCTTTGAGTAAATTAGGCACAACCCTTTTGGTGTTGTAAACGGTTTCCAGCCTGACATCATGAAATCCCTCCCACTCTTTTCTTCTCACCTGTCCTTTCCCCCGCCCTCTTCCCACTCCTTTACCTTTATTCCCCCATTTATCCTTGGCTATACCTGTGGGTAAGGCCTTATCTATCTATCTATCTATATCTGTCAATGAGTACATTGATGTGTGTTCCCACAGTTGAAAGCATGGATGGCCGAGCGGTCAAGGTGGCAGCCTACCGCTCTGGGGGACCCGGGATCGAATCCGAACGGGTCGAATAATTCCCAGGAATTTTTTGGGGGTGGTCCATTCGGATATGTCGGGCCCCGGCCCTCACCACCCGGTTGCCCCATTGTGGGCCTGGCTGAATCCATAATGGGCCTTCTAAAAGAGGCCCTTTTAGTGCCCACAGGGCGGAAAGAGTTAAAAAAAAAAAGTTGAAAGCATGACAACAGGTTTTTTGTCAACCCATTTTATTACTCAGATTCCTAGATTATCCTCTAGCTTACAAATTTCACCTTTTTTCAGTCTTTTTTTATTTTACTAAATTGTTTGGAGCACCTTGCATGTTTTTTCTAAGAGTCCCACACAGTCTTGTGTTTTTGGTCATTAAATCACAAGCTAAATCTACACTTATATAAAAGTTGTCAGCATAAAGGGATCCATCTACCAGCATTGCAAAGACTACTGCAGCATTGCGTACAGACAGCATGGCTGTGTAAAACTAGAATTTGACATCTGTTTCCCTGTGTAGACCTTAATAAGTGTACCCATTCAGCATGCACAACTTGTAGACTTTGATGCCACACTTATGTGATTTTCCAGGAATGTACTGTCAAAACAGAAATCAACCTTGCCAAGGAATCATTGTTTCGTCGATGACAATCTGTCTTCCTGGAGTAATAGCATCTTTGAATTTGTCAGATAATTTGATGAGACTTTCACTTTGTGTGAATTTGTCAGATAATTTGATGAGACTTTCACTTTGATGGTCAAAATGTGGTCAAGAGAATTTTTATCAGCAAAATTCCAAAATTTCAGTAGAATTTTGAATCAATCTTGAGGCATTACTGATTTTCTGAGGCAGTTCTCTTACAAAGAGTTTTTGGATCAATAAAGTCTGATATTAGGCAAAGGAGACAGATCCATGCATGTCATGATGGCCAAGAATTTTGACATTTCTTCATTGGTAGCAGGGCACCACTTTTTCAAATGCAATTTTGATGTCAAAGTCTTGCTTGCAAATTTTGATCAGTGATATATGCTTGGTCTCATTGGTCATTATATCTAAAGCCTAGACTCCACATTACTGGAATCCACGATGTAATTGTAAAACTGAAAGCCAAACTTTCAGTTTTGGAACGTTCAGTTTGACAGAAACAAGACTGAAAGCAGAGTTAAAAATTATTTAACTTTTTCGTTTTCATTCTGCGCTTTTGTCATACTGCAACCAATAAAAATGCAAGGATTTGTGACGCGTAGTCACGTGTAGTTTGATTGTCATAATGGCGGAAAGTGTAGCGAAAAGGACAAGGAAACAATAGATTTGGAATTATTCATCAAAGAAGTTAGAAAATATCGATGTCTGTACTAGGGATTGCAATTGCTGGATCCCTCATCCAGCAATCCAGCTGGATCCAGCACATTCTTCGGCCTGCTGGATCCAGTGCTGCGGATCCGCAAATACTCAATTAACTTTCTAAATAATGGTGAAAAAGTCTACGTTGTCGGAGTTGCTGCTTTGCTACGTGCGCTATCGCTCGGTGGCGAAAGTGTCGTTGCCGTTCAATGCAGGACATGCTACACCCCCTCTCTATACCGCACCACCCACTCTTTTACCTCTGCTGATCTAATTGTCAGTTGACTTTCTGCTCTCGCTAAATAAAGTGTCTTCGCGCTCAATAAAATAAGTAACTCCTCTCCTAGTCCCGGTGCATAATTCTAATTTACAGTCGGTTGTGATGGCAATGAATCGTGTGACTGAATGATTTATGATTATTTGATGACCCTGAAACCTTTCTGGTAGGCTAGGGTCTCCATATAAACGAGAAAGAAAGAAAGAAACCAACTAGCGTAGAGGCAGAAGGGCCATCTCCGCAGCGGGATATATATGCAATTCATTAAGAAGTAGGTTGGGAGACAGCATCAATACCATTTGTTTCTTGAGATCCTACTTCCAGAAAAGTAAAAAAAATAACAGAAGTGATTGATTTAATTTTATCTAATCCTTTAAAATACTTTATTCAAGACACGACTAATATTTTATAACTTTTACTCTTATTCTATTAAGTATGAGTTTTTAACTTTCATTCTATAAGTGGTTAGTGGGCTACGATAGGCAATTTTATTGTGAAAATTAGTGAGAAACTGAGACTACCTAGTTAGTTAAATAGTTAATTAAATTAATGAGTATCAATATCTTAGATATATGATGATATGAATGTATGTGATTCATGATTGTGATAATAATAACTAACTACTAGACTACTACTAATTACTTACTCACTACTTTACTAACACTAATAATTAAATTACTTATAAATAACTACAGACTGATATGTAGAGCCTATATAAGAAAACTAGTAAGACTGATAGCCACTTAGCCACTGATTATCCATCCTTACATTATTATAATATATTAATGTAAATTAATTAGTAGTATTACCTTTGCTATTATTTAATTTAAAGATTACATTATAATTATAATCTAACTAAACATTTAAAGTTAATTATCTCTATCTCAAATGTTAAACCGAACCAAAGTTAAGTTTACTACCTAATTGTGTAAGAAGTTTTACTGATTTATAGTGACCAGTCTAAATATTAAAAGTTTAAGTATTTTAAAAAAAATGTTTTATTTCTTTAAAAAATACCATAAATTGCTGGATAGATAGATAGATAGATAGATAACACTTTATTGCACCAAAAATACATCTGTGCTGGATCCAGCTGGAATGATGTTGGTCTAGCAAAAATCCTGCTGGATTGCAATCTAGTCTGTATGACAAAAAATGTAAATAATTCAAAGATTATGAACAATTTCATTGTTAAATGCAGAGAAAGCATGGCAAAATCCATAGCGTCGTCTATGTTTGATTCTTCATGACAATTACAGAACTGATCAACAGATGGTGCATTTCCACGTAACGTTCATTTCAGTGCTTATGGAGTCAAGTTAAAATAAAACAGAACTGAAACGAAAACTCTGTATGTTTCAGTTCTGTTTCTGAGTTTCTGTTTTCAGGTAATGTGGAGTCCAGGCTTAAGATATCATTGCTGACAAATATCTGATGAATTTCATGTGAATCATCCAGTTTAGTGTTACAAAGGTTCAACTTTTGATTTCCTTGAAATTGTGAGATGTTATGAAGTGTTGAATCAACTGGTTGTCAAACAGACGTAGTAGATTACTGAATGTTAGAATTATTTCTGTCATCATTATCATTGCTGGTACCTGAGTTTCATCAGAGGCATCAGGAGGCCCTTCACCTTTGGTTTCTGATCCAGAATACGATTCTGATTCATCCAAGTATGGTTTGAAGTTTGACTCATCTAATTCATTGTCAGATATTTTAGATTCATTGCTTTTAGGGTCATTCATATACTTATTGATTAGGTTATCCGATAACATGTTTCGATGGCTAGACATTCTAGTCATATGAGATTATACTTAGTATGAAATAATTTATTTATCTAATGCAAATTGAAGTTAGCTCAAGTCCTATTTAAAACAAAATAACTAACCTCACGAAATATATGTAGTAATGACACTAGTATAAGACAAATTAGCTGACTCACAAAGACTTATGTGAACAAAGAACTTTCAAGAATGCAGAAACAATAGAAACAATGTGTTTGCACTAAAACCCCATCTTGCAAACAAGACATATGTGACTCGTACTGCCCAAAAACCACCTTTCACTAAACTAGGGCTGCACAAGTCACCTGTGCCTTGTGCTATGAAGTTAATATATTTTATCCCATCTAATGATATAATATCAATATATTGAGTATGATGCATGCGGGATTATTAATTATCAAAGTATATGCTCTGCCCTACAGGAAAACGAACAATTCTTTATGTTGCCCTAACTAGACATCTCTGTATGAGTCATCTGTTTTTTGTATGACATTAACGTGTCAATACAGTAGAGCATCGATTATCCGACCCCCGATTAACCGACCGCGTTCTAGTCGGCAAATTCAAATGTCCACTAATGATGTGGCGCTACAAAATTTGGTTATGTCTTGGCTACTTTAATATTATTTTTGTTAAATTTTTGCATGTTTTAGCTGGCAGCACTGGCTCGACCATGAAAGGGAGGCTAGTATTTAAACCAGGCCTAATTCGCTTGTGCCAACGATAGATCTGACACCTAGCAGTATTAGCGCGAACTACATAATGGCGGCTGCTATGGGTATAAAGTAGTTTGTTAGAATAGAAAGTGTTCACCCTATCTAATATAGGCCATTGTCAGGTTTAATATTATAAATGTTCCAAAATGGAACGTACCGTTTTCGAATATTTTACATATTTAAAATTTAAAAAATAATTTAACTTTAAATAAATTGAAAGAAGTGTGTATATTAAATAAATACAGGGTGACAATAATTAACCCGTACAAAGTTTGTAGCAATGCTGCACCTGAACTTTTTTACTGTCACCAATTTACATACTATTGTTTAATTCTCCATGATTTCCTGCCCGTGTAGATGTACTTTCGATGTAATAAGGGTTAGTTCTTTATTTTTTTAATGGTGTCGAACAAATGTTGTGCAATTTTGGAGCTATTCCGGCAAGGAAAGCATCAATGTGAAATTGTTCGTCTGCTCGGTGTTCCAAAAATGACAGTCTCAGATGCAGTTCGGCGATTCAAGGAGCTTGGCCACAATGGTGACCGTCCCGGACGTGGAAGAAAGCGCACTGTCAACACGTCTAGGAACCGCAAGATCATCACAAAGCGAGTTGACTGACATGCGAAGGTCTCCATGAGAAAAATTGCTCGTGAGATCAGAATCAATCGCGAATCGGTGCGGTTAATGGCGAAAAAGGAACTCGTACTCAAGCCCTACAAGTTCCAAAAGGTTCAGCTCCTCACCGATGAAAACAAGTGCGTGAGACTCCAAAGATCCCGTTAACTCAAGCGTCGGGCCGCAGGTCGACAATGGGAGTGCATTCTCTTCACAGACGAGAAGCTTTTCTCCGTACAACCATCAAAACGACAGGAACTGGTCCGCGGGGGCTCCTGGACGCTCAGCCGTCATCGAACATCACAAAATCCAATGTCAGTCATGGTTTGGGGCGGAATTTGTGCGAGCGGCAAGACACCCCTTGTTTTCGTCGATCAAGGGGCCAAAATCAATCAAGATGTGTACCACCATGACATTCTCGAGGCTGTGGTACTTCTGTGGGCTCAGCAGCATTTTGTCAGTGCGAAATGGACGTTTCAGCAGGACTCGGCGCCGACACACAGGGCGAAGAAGACTCAGGAGTGTGCAAGGCTCATTTTCCCGATTTCATCTCGTCTGCGGAATGGCCACCGTACTCGCCGAATCTGAACCCAATGGACTACAGTGTGTGGTCCATTTTGGAGGCCAGGGCCTGTTCTAAGCGCCATGAAAGTTTGGAGTCGCTGAAGCAATCCTTGCGCTGGGAGTGAGACAAACTGTCTCCAGAAGAGTGCGGCCCATCGCTGAGAATTTCAAAACGCGTTTGGGGCTCTGCATCAAAGCAAAAGGAGGCCACTTTGAAACTGGCTGAATATCTGATTAATACGTAAAGTATTGTCACTGTTATATGCTGTTGTTTTGCTAATTTTCATTTCTTTAATAAATTTACGATACAAAAAACTTGTACGGGTTAATTATTGTCACCCTGTAA